>NC_000067.6:123784603-123989603 GCF_000001635.26 Mus musculus
TACCACCAGGGATCATTTTAATGGTTTCATGTATTTTAAAGCTATTTTAGTTCTTCCTTTTTTATAGTTAAAGCAGAAGGTTTTTTTCTAATAAAATTGACTCATTTAAGTTATATAGAAGAGAAAGATGTGGCCTATTTTTAAATAAAACTTGGAAACTTTATTTCAGCACAATGAATACTGCTCCTACAGGAGCAAGACACAGAATCACGGTGACAATGGTGGGCTCCTTCACTTAATGCAAGTGCTAATATGGACACCCTTTAAAGGAAAACTATACACAGAGGCTCTGCCATCCACCTGAAATGAATGGGTCTCATTAGTTGTCTCAGGATAAGCTCACTAATCTTTCACTTTGCAGTTGAGCAAAGGTCTCTCTCTATGTATTTTTCTAGCACTGAGATTCATCATGAATTTTCAGGGTGGCAGACACTCTAATGACATGCATAATATATGTGGGTGCATATAAACACCATGGTGGTGTTCTCCAAGGTGATAGAACAGTTTGCTTTGAAAGAATGGTCATTTCCAAGTTGCACATACGTGGCACTTACTCAAATCATCCACTCTCCTGTCTCCTCCAGTTCTTAAGGCCAGTCTCCTCTTTCACTTTCACTGGATCCCATAGCCTTTCAGAGAAGACAGAAGTAACCAGAAGAGTGCTCTCCCTTATACTAGTTTCTGAACAAACTCAGCTCTGTGTGTAGATGTTCAACTACTTTGTTATCAACTATCTATCACATAAACCTGAATAAAAATATCTCATATTGTGACCTAAATCCCACCCTTTGAATATCTTTAAGGATGACCCTCTAGCAATTGCTGTCACTTCTCTTGTCTAAGTATCACCTTAGTTAACAAAGCACCACTATTGACCCATTACACGTTAAAATGTACTTTATTTAAAAAAAATTCAGTTGAGTTTCTTTCTGCAGTTATGCAGAGACTCATAACCAGTTAGAAGGATGAGAATAAGTGACTGTTAGTGTTCATCTCCAGATGGAATCCCTTTATCAGCCCCTTCTTCCCCAGGGTCTTAAAGTTTGGAAAATATCATGGACAAGTAAGTGAAAATAATGTAACAGTAGGAGGATGGGAAGGAATGCTGTGAAGGGCTCACTTCTGGACATGACATGTCTTCTGTGCTCCTGAACTCAGAAATTGTAGCAGTTTGAGGAAGACCTTCTTAAGGTCAAGCCAACCGAAGGTCATCTCAGCATTGATGAGGGAGTAGCTATTGGCATTTTATGACTTTTAGGGGAGGAAGAGGCACTTTCATTTGGGTATTTCTGTGCTCCAATGAATAGCATCACACCTACTCACATATGAGCAGCAATATAAACATAGGTATTAAGAGAAAAGAGAACATGAATTAGAAGGGGATATACTGCAGTGATCCAGAAAGAGCTGGAGGGAGAAATGTGGTGTATTATGAACATATTTCAATATCTACATATGCAAAATTTTCAAACAATAAAGTTAATATTTTTTGCTTTTGTCCTATATCAATGTTAAACAATAGTTAACATGTCTTCTTGTTCCTTTGAATCAAAATTCCCTCCTCTTTTCTTACACTTTCTTGGTTCCATTTTAATCATAATTCTATGAATTCAGGGGAATCCAAGCATCATCGTGATCTCTATGTTACTATAATCAGTGTCCTGTTCTCAAGACTGTGACTTGATCCCAGAAACATTAAAAAAGACAGTTTTGGCCTGTGATAGTCACATTCTTCACCTGGACTATGAGGCAAGGCTTCCACAATACACATATATTGAGGAACCAGGACCTGAATCTAGTGAATGGATTTCTCTTGTATTTAGATACATATGCTTAGTTGGCTATTTGACATTTTTTCTTAGATGTCTCATAGGCATCTGACAAGTACTCTGCAAAGTAATTAATTGTATGCACTAAACTGAATAAATTGTGCTACACAGGTGTTTGATCTCACATGATTGTAGGTGTTGCTGTTATTCTTTAAGATGCAATTAATATTCAAATGAACATATTCTGACTAAAACAAATTACCCTTTATATTGCTTTGTGAACTCCACATTATTCAGATGCTTTATATTCAAGATCAAGCATCTCTGAAGACTAATGAATTCTTCCTACAGGCTGCCTTTGGATTCAGGACCACAATACATTTGCTTGCCAAAATTTATAACTTGCTGGCCTCCTTCACACTGCTTTTTTTAAAAAAATTATCCTTTATTTATTTAGTGTGTGCTTATGCACATGTGCATACATATATGTGTCACGGAGTACACTTAAAGTCAGAGGAGGGCTTTTGGAAGTTGGCGGTCTCCTTCCCTCTGTGGTTCCCGAGACCCAAACTCAGGATGTCAGACTCAGTAGCAAATACTTCTCTGCTGAGCCATCTCACTGGCTATGGTTTGTCATCTACTACTCCAGTAAGTAGCTCTTGAGCAATTTTTAAATTCACTGTGAATTTTTCTCCCTCTACTTCTCTTTCTCTCCTTCCATCTTCCTCCCTTTCTCTCCTACTGCTGCACCTATACAAAGATATATGTGTATTTGTACATAGAGAAATTAGTATGCACACTCATATATTCACCCTGCTTCTTCTTTCATTAGTTGTGCTCATAGAGAACTTGTCAAAGAACAAGTTCGTGATGTTTCTGGTGAACTTGCTTGCCACCTCACCAAAAAAAAAAGAGAAAGAAAAAAAAAGTGTCACGTGAGGAGATTTCTGAGTATTTATGAGAAAATTTCAAGAAACTGAGAGAAGAGTATGGTGGCCTCATTTTTTTCCAAAATATGAAATTGTTCTTGGATTATGCCTTCCAAGGGATAGCAGATAAGAGCAAGTCTATTTCAGATTATTCATTACAGCTAACTATTATTATTTATTTATATGCCTCTATAGAAAAACATGTTTTTGCCTCACATGTCTTGTCCTTATTCATGTGACTTTTCTTTACCCTCAGAGTATAAATTTTCTGATGTTCAGAGTAAACTGCCTATTGCATGAGACTTGGGTTGCTTCATTTGTAGACTCCATTCTCACAAGGTCCAACCACCAAGAGTAACAGTAAACACTTGTTCACTTACAATGTCTATATTATAGTAGTCAATACTCTTTTTTTTTCTCAAAAAAAGAAACAAGAGAAAAGGAAAGGGCAAAAAAAATCTAAAACAAAAATCATAGAGTCATGCTTGAGTCAGCTGTACCTTTCACACATCATTTCCAATCACTCATGGGATCTTGTCATCTCTATCTTCAAAATTATTTAGACTGATGGTCTGTCTTCACATTGCTACCCTGAACTTTATCATGGAGAGCTGGCAGACTTTCAATGCCAATACAACACAAGTCAGAGAGGCAAAGATCAGTGTTTCTATTGAGCCAAAAAAATTATAGAGAACAAAGTTAAAGTAGTGGGATAACCACAGTGTTAGTTTGATTCTATATTTGTGAAATAGAGATGCCTTATGTAAAAATTAACACAAAATAATAAGCTCCAATTAGGAGAAGTGAGGTATCAAGGATTTAGAGTCTGTATAGAGTTGAAGAATAAAGGTTCCTGATATAATCAAACCGGGCTAGAGTTTGTCCAGGAAAAAACAAAAAGTTCCTACCAATTTTCCATGCCACTTGCGTAAGCTATATTCAGCATAGCTCCTATGTCTCTAAGCCAGTTGCACTAAAGTCTTACTGAGGAAGCTACTGACTCGAGTTGCTTTCTCTTTAAAGAAGAATTAAAGATTCGCCAGACAATAATCAATATCCTGGCTATTTATTTGTTTATTTATTTATTTATTTGTTTATTTATGTCAACTTGACTCAGGTCAAGTTGTCTGGGGAGAAAATCTCCGTTGATAAAATGTCTCCATCAGATAGCAGAAATCTGCAGGATATTTTCATAATAAATGATTGCTCTGGGAAGTGCTAGCCCTCTGTGTGTGATGCCACCCCTGGACTGATGATCCTGGGTAGCACCCGAAATCAGGTTGAGCAAGCCAAGAAGAAAAGCCAGTGCTTAACACTCCATCATGACCTCTGCATCAGCTCCTGTCTTGACTTCATTTCATAAAATACTGTAAGATTTAAGATGAAAGTATCTTCTGCCTAAGTTTTTTCTGGTCATGGTTTTTATCAAAGCAATAGAAAGCAAAAGAAGAAAATTAGAATAAAGAGCTATTCCAATCAACCCTTCTCTCAAATTGCAAGGCACACTCTGTGCCACTTGAGAGTGAAGGCAAGAAGACTGGATTTAATCAATCTTAAAATTACCTGATTACTTACATCTATGACTAGGCTAAAGCAAATGTCTACTTGACAAAGACCAAAGAGACTTTTCCTTTGCAATATAGTCTGTGATAAAATCCAGCAGTGAACAGAAAATATATATATTTGCAATTTTGGAAGGATATCTTGAAAATTAATTAGGTAGTCATTCTCAGATGATGAAGACTTAATTTAACCTATAAGTATATAAACAAAGTTATCATTTTAGTTTCATATTTCAGTAATATGTTTTCAAAGCATTCAAAGATAATGTGAAACTATAATTATAATAATATTGTAATATCATACAAGTGCATGATATGGAGGTAAACATATATTTAAAATTCATTGAAAAATATTTTCATTAATAAACCGAGTTATAGTATATATTACATTGTAATTATCAAATATTTGGAAAACTGAAACAAAATACAAATGATGGTATACATATTTACATACAATCCATTATAAAGAAAGATTTATTATATCATGAATTATTTTCCTCTGATATTAGGTCCCAATCCCTTCTTTCACATACACATTAATAAACTCCACTTAAGTTTGAACTGCTTATATTTATGCCAATGGCAAGAACAAAGACAAGAGAGATCTTGATTTTACACATAAGCAGAATATTAAGGGAAGTTCATATATTTGAATACTGCAGTCCATAGAACATGTGGGGAAAAAAAAGGAAGGAAGAAAGAAAAAAAAAAAGGTGTGATGAAGTTTTTGGACCTATGCACTTGGCAGGCTTTCATCTGTTAAAGTTCTGGCATTAAGCCTTTAATGGACCTTTTAATTAATGGAGACCTTTGTACTTCCCATTTTGCTTTACCCATGATTGTAAAGGACAGACTAGAGATGAGTTCTGTAGAAATGGCTAGTATGATAGAGAGAATTAATGCAGATGGTACCGATTCCAAGACAGAAACAGAAGTAACTGTTAGTGTGAATCTCTGCTCTAAAATGAGGCCAGGAAACTCCCCAAGGGTGTTAAGACTTGAATTGATCATATAGTCAGTCATATATAAATCTAGTAGTAGTAACAATGAAATTGACCAAGTGAGCAGAGTTAAATGTAAGAGAGAAAGGGAGTAAGAAAAAAGAAGAGGAATAGGAAATATAGGAGGATCGTGGGCTGTGGGAAAAGAAACAAAAATGAGGGTGGCAAGGAGGAGAGAATGATGATGAGGAAGATAATGGAGAAGAAGGAAAAGAAGAGTGGGGAAATGAGGAGGTGAAAGAATAAGAATGGGAAGAAAGAAAGTATAAGAAAGATGCATGAGCAAATAAGGAAGGTAAGAGCAGAACAATAAAATGTCCCTCTCATTGCGAATCAGGTCAGTAAGGGTAGAACAAAGCTAGTTCCCAGCTTAGGGATGAAGAACAGAAGGAGCATCAGAAATATTAGGGTATGTTCTGTGGTCGGCAATGTGCTCTCTCCTCAAAGTTCATGACACTCTAAACTCTTTGCTTCAAGGCCTCTTCTGCAGTCAGAGTTACACTATGAGTTCTGGCTTGGGACATGTCCCTACAGTTTCATTCTTTCCTCAAAGATTCCTTGTTCATTTTTAAAATTACTCTACCTTTTGCTCTGACTTTATGGGATTTATTAACCATTTAAGCAAAGCTAATTTCAGATTTTCTTTAAACAGGTACTATCAGAGTTCCAGGAACAAAGTCAAAGACATTGAATACCTATTGATATGAAATGCATCTCAGCATGAAAAACTGCTACAAAAATGCATATTGTAGAAATAAAAGCTTATTCAAAAACAGTTTCTTCAGCCATTAGGGTACAGAGTCTATTTGCTATCCATTTAGATGACATTAACTTTTCCTGCTGAAAAGTAAAATAAATGCTAGGGTAAAATCCAAAATCAAGAGAGACCTGCCTGCTGCCAAATGGCACAGGCAGGCCTTAGAAACACATAGGCTACCCCCAGACACCAGAGATATACAATGTAGCGAAACCTGCCTACTACCATGCAATATAGGCTAGCTATAGATACCTAGATGCCAGCTTGCCACCATACCACTAAGCATGGGCAGAAAATGGCACTTAGAGTCCTGCAAGTCACATGTCTCACCATTACAATGTGCAAGTATGTGGTAGACAGATCAGAGAGAAAGAGAAGTAGAACAGTTTGAGCTTTATAAAGAGAAATATAACTGGAGCCTCTAAGGTGAAAAGGAATAACCTGTTATGAGGAGCTATTCCCACCACCTGAGGCCATGATGAAGTTCCAGTCTGTGCTTCCACTGAAGGCTAGGTTTAGTTCTATGGCCAGAGAGCAGTCATTGTGTCATTCTCCACACTTCATGTCACCACTAGAGACCATATGGATATTCCTGGTCTGGGCAGCTGACTGGCAGTAAATGTCCAAGGGCTGTCTAGAAATGTTCTTGCCCCTCATTAGCTTGATGATTGTGGAAAGCAGGCTCCCTCTCTCACCACTGTGGAGGGAATAACCTGCACATTGCCCAGGCATCCCAGGGTAGGGCCCAGTGGTGGAGAGGGAACAGATGACATGGCCCTGAGAGCATGAGCAAAGGAGAGCTGAGATGCCCTCTATCCTCTTGCTGCTGCAGAAAGGAGAGCAGGCCCATGGGTCATGAGAAAGGATGAAATAAGACTGCCCCTCAGTAGATGCAGGGCTTGGGAGTGCGAGTCCTGAATCTTGCCTGGTCAGCACAGTTAACCTGGCCATAATGGCAAAAGCGTGGGTGAGCCAGCTGAACCAGAAGCCATGAATACTTGAGACTTTGCCCATCCCTTGACCACTGTAACAGTGGTCCCTAGGCCTTGACTGGACAGCCAACGGGAGCTGGTTATGGTGGCAAAAGTGCAGGTGAGCTAGCTCCAGGGCAAGAAAGTGAGAGAGGTGCCCCTTCCCCTTGTGATGGGGATATTAGATGGGCAAGCCACAGCAGTGCTGTTGTTGAGGATAAGAGAGAGCCAGAGCCTGAGGGCTTACCAGCTCACCTAACACACAAGCCCAGATACAGAGCTTTGAATTGGGCCACCTTAAAATGTAAGTCATCTGTTAACTGTTGGAATAAGTTAAAGGGCCAGCACTGCTAATCCAAAGCTGCAGGATCTCCATGACACAGGTCACAACAGGATAACAGGGAAGACTCCCAGTAAGGATCCAATAGTGAGAGAATGGCTGAAGCCAGAGGTCTTGGACAAGACTTGTTGCTTTAGTAAGGGAAGATGTGTGGACAGAGGGGTACTCTCTGGAACACATTCTGACATAACACAGCTTCCACGACAAGATATGTTTTTGCTTTGTTTTGTTTATGTTTTGTTTTGTTTTTTATTTGTTTGCTTTTTTTTTTTTTGCTTTTCTTTGGTTGGGGAGGTTGCAAGGGCAGAGACCAGACGCGAGGGGACTGAGCGGTGAGGGGGATTGAGGTGCATGATGGGAAACTCACAAAGAATCAATAAAAAGTTGGAAAAAAAAGACAAAGAGTGACTTGCCTAGAAGTCAGCAGGACTAGACTCTAAAGGGAGAAGATCGAGTTCTAGGGTTTGCCTTATTCTCTTCATATGTGGGCAAGGTATTTTCCTTGTCTTAGAAGGCATTCACTCTTCCATCAATGACAAAGTCAGACACATCATTTACAAAGCCAGTCCGTTCAAGAATGAAGTACGGTCTTGCAGTCTTATCCATGAAGTAGATCTTGTACTCATTCAAATAACAGAAATTTCTTGTTTGGAAACCACAGTTTATTAACATAATTCCCAACTGTTCCTCCTAAACCTGACACATAAGTTTGTAAAATGAATAGGAATGCTCAGTGCACTTTCTCCCATCATCTGTGTCTGTGTCTCCTTAGACACTCCCAATCAATTGCATAAGTGTGTATATATATTTGTGTGTAAAGATATTTATGTTTCTAAGTGTGTATATATACATATACATATGCATTCATCTATATATACATACACATATATATGTATATGCATACATAGGCACATATGTACATAAAAAGGTTTGTAATACATGTATTTAAATGTGCTTTTATTGCATATAACTTATGTAAGTATGTGTATGTAAATATATGTGCATCTGCCTATACATATGTGTATATACATGTGTGCGTATAATTTTGTACATATAATCTACATATAAATGTAGGTATAGGTAAATGTATACATGTACTATACATGTATATACCTATATGTAAACATGTATGTGTATATGTGTATCTGTATGTATAAAATTTCTTCAGGCAGAGTACCTGACACATCAGTTACGAGGGCGAGTAGCAAAAGGTGATTACTGATTTAAGAGAACTCCAAATGAACAACAGGTATCTGGAATTTGAAAGTGATGTCTAAGATGCTCAAGTTCTTTCTTCCTCTAACTGGCCCCAGCCCAGTACGCTGAAACTGTGCAGAAATCTACACCTGGATTTCAGTCAGAAACTAAGCTGTCTTGGAGCTGCCTACACCCAGAGGTACTGGAAAGTATTCTTGACGTCCAGTCAATACTTCATTATTTCATTTCATCATGAAACAGATGCTGCTGCATCTACACAGTCATGAGGTGAACATTTAACATATATATCAATGAAGATACGAATTTTTCTAATTCAGATATATTTGTCTTATTTTAATATATTATTCTGATCTCAAAAGTAATACTAATTTATTATAGATAAGTTTCAAAAGCAGAAATAATTTAAAGAAGAAATCTAATTTATGCATGTCTTAGTTACTTTTCTATTGCTGTGAAGAGACACCCAAACCAAGGCAACTTATTTTTGAAAAGCCTTTAGTGTGGAGGCTTGCTTCGAGATTAGGAGGGTGAGTACATAATCCTCATGGTGGGGAGTATAGCAGGGGATACACAGGAATGGTTTTGCAACATTAGCTGACAGCTTACACATTACTCATAAGCAACAGGTAAAGAGTGAGAATGGGCCTGGCATTGGCTTTTGAAATCTCGATGCCCACCCCAGTGAACCACCTCCTCCAACAAGGACACACCTCCTAAATCTTCCCAAATGAGTTTCACCAACTACAGACCAAGCACTTAATTACCTCAGCCTATGGGGCTATTCTCATTCGAACCAGTAAAATATACACCCTGTTAGACATAGATACCTTACTTTAAGGTTAGAGAAAAATGAAGCATTTGGTGCTTCAGACATTCAAATCCTAAAGTTCCCTGATTATAATGACTTATAGCTTCTATTTTCTGATCTCTTGTTTCTTATGTTTCTCATTGTGTTTTTTCTCTACATTAAAGGAGTAATCAAATAGATGGTCAGTCAACTGCCCATTAGAGAAAGCTTTGGGACTAGAGATGTATAAGTTTACTTGACACTCTCTTTAACCATGAAACATGAAACCAGGTTCATCTGCTTCATCCTAAGATGATGCTCTTTTTTGAATGAGCCACTTCTAGGATTCTAAATCTTCATAACATATTACTGGTGACCACATATCACAAAAACTGGGATGTTGACACTGTATGCATGGGAAGAGAGTAAAAATACTGTGGGTTCTGTAATGCTTGATGCCATTGATATTTTAAGGCAAATTACAGCATTCCAAGTAATATTTATTTTCTCTCTCTCTCCCCCTTCTTCCTCTCTCTGTCTGTCTCTGTCTCTCTGTCTCTCTCTGTCTCTCTCAGCCCCTCTCTCTCTCTCACTCTCTCTCTCTCTCCCTCTCTCTCTCTCTCTCTCTCTCTCTCTCTCTCTCTCTCTCTGTGTGTGTGTGTGTGTGCTCGTGCATGTGTATGGGGGGGTAATAACATGAGACAGCTCAGAGGACAATTGTAGAGCCACTATTTTTCTTTTTACCATGGAAATTCTGGGGATTAAACCCAGATCATCAAGCTTAATTTCAAGGAACTTGGAACCTTACTTGACAACATTATAGTATTAACATAAGGACAAAATTAATAATCGCAATCTTTCATTGTTCCTGGTGTATGAGAGACTGCCTGCTAAATCCCAGAAGTCTACGGGAAGCAATAATCTGCTATATCCACATTGAGTGAGTAGCCATATTTTATGAGTACAAAAGGCCATTCCCCTTCACAATAACATTCTATAACTTTGATTCTCTCAAATAACAGAAGTGAAGATTGAGAGGGAAGGTCTTCTTATTATATATTAAATGTATATCGATGGACATAACACATGATATGGAACATTCTTTCAAAATGTCAGTTGTTTGAAGGAAATCTCCTAACCTAGTTATCCCTGTATCACAGAGGAAACAAAGGATCCATCACTGGACTAATGGACTAATGGAAGTATTCAGATGATTCCCCTTAAAATACATTGTTCGGGTTTTCTTCCAAGAGTGGACAAGTCACATGTCAAGAATTCAGAAAAAAAAATGTACTTCAAAACTCATTGTGAACAATTCTGACAAATTTAAGTTTCATCAAACTTACAAGTACATCCACCTGGTTTACAAATGATTTATTTGAATTTTAAGGTCTGTCATTTTAGTGACATTGCTTAAAGAGGATCTATTTTTATATGAATATAAAAATCTATAGTTTAATTACTAAGCTATTAAAATCCACATAAATATCATATTATGACCCAATTTAACTTCTCCCACTGTTACACTAAAGCTGCTGTATTGGTAAGCATCTCATCAATGCCAGTTGTTGCTATCTACAAGTAATCAATTACGTATGAACCATCCTTTGCAGAATCATCCTCCCAAATCATCACCAATAAACACCAACTTCCACTAACTGGGAATCTGAGCCTTTAGTAATTGGATTTGCAATTTGGAGCAATCCATTATTTGGGGAAGAAATCATTTGCTGCTGTTTGTCACTGTTTTCCTTCTTTTAATAATCACCGATAAAGCATTTTTCCATTGACCAGAAATAATGTGAAGTGCAGAGGTCACAACATTTCTGAAAGCACACACACACACACACACACATACACATAAACACACACATACACACACACATACACACACACACACACACACACACACATACCTATCTACATTGAGTTTCTCACTTTAGAGACAGCCTTAGGAGGAGTTGGACAAAAATCACTTCAAAAGAATACACCTTAATGTTCTTGATGCTTTTAGAAATTCCTCAATCCAGTCCTTGAATAAATTCTTGCTTGTAATTAGCCATTATTAAAAATGCCCACATCACTAAAAAACACATCCCAGTGATTATAGCTTTATCAGATAAAATTTGGTCAGAATACTATTGGGGAGGCAAAAATATAAAGTACACACACACACACACACACACACACACACACACACACACACACAGAATAAAAGAAAAAATGAAGGCAAGGATATGGATAAAGAAGACTAAAAGTCACAGTTAGAATGACGGTCTGGAAAGTGATAGGTTCTCACTATTCCTAGCTGGCCTGGGAATTTATATTGAGAACAGGTTAGCCTCAATCTCATAGAAGTTGGCCTGCCTCTGCCAGTGCCATGAATAAACACATGTTCCTGCATTGCCTGGCATTTTTCTTCTTTTCCCCCTTTCCTTTCCCTCCTCCCTTCCTCTTTTCATGCCCACACATTCTCTCCTCTCTTTATTTGTTTCTTTCTTTTGATATAAATAGTCATATTATAACCCAGACTGTACTGGTACTTAAGATCCTCCTGCTTCACCCTACCTAATACTAGTATAACAGGTTTGAGTCACCAGGTTATGTGTCATTGTTCTTTCTAAAACAAAGCACTATGATTGGAGGATTCTCAAAGCAGATCCAGAGGTAAATATGTCTGAACCTTTAATATAAGTCTTAAAACTAATATGTTGTTATCTTAGTTAAGTTTTTACTGCTGTGAACAGACACTGTGGCCAAGGCAACTCTTATTAGGACACTTCTTAGTTGGGGCTGGCTTATTGGTCCAGAGTTTCAGTTTATTATCATCAGGACAGAAGCATAGCAGCTTCCAAGAAGGCATGGTATAGTAACTGAGACTACTACAATTTCATCTGAAGACCACTAGAAGAATGGCTCCCATGTGGTTATGAGGAATCTCATGGCTTCCCCGAACAAGGCCAAACCTACATCAAAAAGGCCACACCTCTTAATAGTGCCACTCCCTGGGCCAAGCATATTCAAACCACCACAGTTGTCTATTAGCTTTTAATAGTAGTGGAAATAATGAAAGTAACAACAACAACAACAACAAGAAAAATACTTATGTGAGAAAGTAAAGCTAGCTTTGAAAGTGACAACTGAGATCTTCCAACTAAGAAAAGATAAATGTAATCCATGTGGTACAAATTTAAGCCATGTACACTGCAATGAATGATGTTTGAATTCCCAGGATTTGTCTTCAGTTCTGCCAGCAAGCAAACATCACTCTCCTAGAAAATTTGCTCATATAGATAGCAGTTAGAAATGTCCTGACATGAATTTCCTACAAATCTCATTGAAGATGAGTATTCAGCTCCTCAGAGAAAAGAGCATGAGCAAGGAAGCACAATCAGAGATCACTTGCTATCATGCAATAGCACACCCAGTTCCCCAAGTAATTAAAACAAAGATAAACCTAAAATGATAGTTTAGTTCTTGAGTGTGCCCTTCTCCCAGCCTTGAATAGGCTAAACAGACCCACAATGGTTTTCTGGCCACTGAACAACTACAGGTTGCACCCGAAGAAGGGGACTGAAAACGGGCGGGGTGGGGGGGTAGGGGAGTGACCCACTGAGAAACACTGTTTTAGGTGGAGCTCCACAGAAAACAGAAGAAAAGTAATAGTATCCTGCAAAATGGTAAGCAATGAACAGCATTAACTTTAGTGCTAGGCACAAATTTTATTTTTCGGAGGCTCTTGTTGCAGAAAGTGTATTAAGAAATGATACAGCTAGGCTGAATAGGTGCTATCCTGACGCTGAATGTAACTAGGGTTGGCAGTGCAACTGGGACAAGGGAATTCTATATAGGCATTTGTCTGCAGCCAAGAGCTGCATCAGGTGAGAGTAGCAGGGTTTAAAAACACAGATGTGGTCCATGGTGCCCAGAAGTAGGAATTATAAACCTGAAAAAGAGAGTGAAAGCGAGAGAGAATAGGTTTCAGAAAAGCAGTTGTCCCCTGCCCCAGGACACATTAGCAAAAGATATAAGCTATTTCAGAGCTCTCCTTGGGACAGGAGGAAAGCAGGAGATGTCCTGATCATCTCTGGGTGCTACTGGAGATATATCTGGTTATATTTAGGTATCGTTGGGACATCAAGTTCTCTTCCCTGTCTATTGTCTGTCCTTGATGCACCAATCTATTGATATCTGTCAATTTATTTCTGTGTTTGTTTCTTTGTTGGAATGATTGTTGTTCTGTGTTTCATGTTGATAAGAAAAAAAACGGTTAAAACTATCTGTTAGCTATCCACCCCTTGATTTAATTTAAAATCTCTGCAATTATGTTTATTGAATTCAGACGGTAACAAGGTGCATTCTCTTGAAATTACAACTAGAAAGGATAAGAAAATTTGTTTGGTCTGAATATACAAGATGTGTATAGCCCCTTCATTTTTGTTTCTGATGATTTTAAAGGTATAAATGTGATCTGCATGTGTTGGTTATAGAGTATTGGCATATTAAGTTATTGGCTATTAAAATTTGGAACATTGGTAAAGTAAAGTTAGCTTAAAACTGGTAACCCAGGGTTGGAGTCATTTTAAATGACAACACACATCGTAAGCCAATCCAGGAAAACAGGTCTCTAAATTGGGATAATATTTTATGTAATTCTTATCCTAGAAAGTAGACTTATAAAGAATAGAATTTAAAATAATGTCTATTTAATGAAGTATTAGGAAACAATCAAGCAACTGGAGATGACTGCAAGAGTAATACAGGGGACTACAGTATAAGCAATGCTTTCACAGTGCCAAGGAGATAACAAATGTTTTTAGTGTGGGGGGCATATAAAGTTTTATGAAAGACTGTTCAAAAAATAGAGGCATAGACAGGCAGCAGAATCATTCTCTTGGAGTCTGTCCTTACTACAGGAAGGGTAAAGAAACATTTATATTTGAGTTCATGCAAAGCTCAGAGCAGCCTCAGCTGAGGCTCCTGTGGCATTCCTTTTGTCTTGGTAAAGAGTAAGAAAGGACAAAGTGGCTTTGGATCCTCTGATGTGTACCTGGACCAATCTATTACTAATAAGAGATGTAAACTTAAATTGCTAATTGAAGAAAAAAGGTTTTGAAGGATTAATTGACACTGGAAATTATGTACTCTCTCACCACCAAGGGATTGGTTATTCCATTAATACAAATTAAAGTTCCAACTTAAGATTTATGAAAGGTTAATGAAAATAGGAACTTGTGGGGGGCATTATAGCTTGGCTTGCCTACTCTACTTGCCATTCCAAAAAATTCATATAGAATTATTGTGGATTTGGACGATTGTTTTTATAACCTGATGGTTATAAAGGGTTTTCATTTAGTGAGCTTGCTTGTAATTTTAAAGAACCCATGAACAAAATATCATTTGAATGTTTTGCCTCAAGGAATGACCAATAGCCCTACATTGTGCCAAAAAAAAAAAAAAAAAAAAAAAAAAAGTTTCTGCTTCAATACAAGAAATTAGGGCATTTGAATCTTTCAGTGTATATTATTTTTATATGGATGGCATTTTATTAGCTTATCCCTCTGATGGGGTTTTACTACAAACCCTTGCTCTTCTTATACAACAAGCTTTAAAATTTGGAGTAATTTTTGTTCCAGAAATGATTCAAAGGCAATATCTTTTTTCAATATTTCAGTCCTCAGTTATATCCTAAACAAATTGTGGCACAAAAATTAAAATAAGAAATGATAGTTTGCTTTTAATGATTTTCAAATGCTTCTAGGAGATGTTAATTGGCTAAGATCTCACCTTAAGCTCACCACTGGAGAACTTAAGCCTCTGCTTGACATTCTCAAGGGGGATGCAAATTAACTGATGAGGGGCAAATAGAATTACAGAACATAGAGGAAGCTATGAGCCAACAACAGTAAATTATAGACTATAATCAATTGTTGGCTGTTTGCGTTATTGCTACTTATGTGCTCACAGCAGTTCTTTTGCAAAAGAGACCATTAATGCAGATCCATCTTTCTTCATCTCCAAGTAAAGTTTTAACACCCTATTATGATGCTGTTGCTGTGTTAATACAGAACTGTTGTATAGTCACAAAAGTATTTTACAAAGGAAATCTTAAGAACCCAATGAAATGTTTATTCGTTATTCCAAACAGCAATTAAATTGGTTTTGGAGAATACTGATTGGCCTATTGCATGGCAAACTTTTTAGGCAAACTTGATAATTATTATCCACAAGACAAGTTGTTAGAATTTGCCTCTATACATACTTTTGTATTTCCTGTAAATTTATGCATGTAGATGATAAATAATGCATTTACTGTATTTATAAACAGCTCATCTAAAGGGAGAGAAACATATGTGATTGGATCACATGTTCATTCTCTTGAGTCTTCTCTTACTTCACAAATAATTGGATTATGTGCTGTAGCCTCTGTTTTTTGAAAATTTGAAAATTCAAGCTTTTAGTTTGTATACTGATAGTCAATATATAGCTCATGGTTTAAAATTGCTTGAAATTGTTCCTTTTATTCTGACTCTCTCATAGACTGGTCTAGAAATCAATCCAATATTGGAAAAAGAAAATGACAGTCTTCATTTGGAAGGCTGGTGCTGAACATTTTCAGAGATGTACTTGGAAGTTAGTTGCAATTCTTTCTGAAGTTACATTTGCATTTGATAAAATTAGACAGAATCTGGATTATGAACAAGTGCTAGTGTATGTGTTTAAGCTCCTAATATTTTATCCCTTCGTCAGGGAGGACTATGTACAGCCCTCCATGAGAATGTTATTTTTACATAGATCATTCTGGAATAGTAAAGGATTCTATGGCTAAAGTTCAAGAAGTACTAGCCAAAAGGAAAAGAGAAAAAGGACAGAAGCATGGATGGTTTGAGAATCCTTTTTCTCCACTTCCCAATGGCTTACACCTTTAAATTCTACAGTGCTTGGACCATTAATTATAATTCTGTTGCTTTTAACTTTTGGACCTTGCATCTAAATAGATTGGTTGCCTTCACACAGGATCACTTTCAGCAAGCTCAGTTATTCGCTATGGAAGTTAAAAGCATTGAGTCCATATTCAAATGTCCTTCATGGCTTTGGTCTGAATGGGAAAGAGTGTGCTTTAGAATGCTGGTAACCAGAGATGGGTAGGAGTATACTTGAGCTCCTATTGACCAAAGACATACATCAAAAAGCTATGCTTGTTCTCCCTGTTGGGTAAAAAGGAGCAAATAGACACTGACCTAAGACAGGCCTGGTCACCTGGGCAACCTTTAGTCTGGACTGGATTATGGAAGGTAAGTAAATCTTGTGCCTCTATCCAGTTCATCTTTTAAAAAAATAAAAAAGAGGGATTTGTGCCCTTCCCCAAGCCTTGAGTAGGCTAAACAAACCCACTATGGCTTTACAACCTAGCTGGAGTCATCTGGCCTCCATGCATTTGCAATTTCCTACAGAAGCTTTGAGGAAATGACCACCCACCTGCTGAGCTCGCTTTGCAACTCAACTCAGCTGAAACAAAGGAGGGGGTCTGTGGGCTTTCCCTATATAAACACAGTGCTGAATACTAAACTTTGAGCCTTGATCAGAAACTTTGTCTTAATTTCATCCTTCTCTTGCACCCCCTCCTTTCTCATTTCAAGTCCCACTTTCAGGTACACATCCAAGGCTGCAATATTTCCAAGTCTCCATAAAGTATTCATATGCATAGTCAACCAAATAGAAGGCATTAGCATTAAAATTGCGTAGTCAGAACTGGAAAGGGAATTCACCTGGTGGAACTCTTCCCTAACACACAGGAAATCTTGAGTCTGTCCTCCATGACTGCATAAATCTGGCACAATGGTGCAAGCATGTAATTCCAGCAAGAAAAAGACAGAGGCAAGAGGATATAAGGGAATTCTCCAACAGTTTTGTTTACATGAAATCCCACCCCAAAACCACGGAATCTTTTACTGTATGTACCCAAGCTCTTTCAAATCACTTCTTCTTAAACTACATCCCAAATCATACAAACAATGCAATTTTTCATTCCATCATCCAAAACACTACTGAAATTCTATGCAGTTCATGTGCTTTGTCATGGTAAGATACACAATTTTTTTCCCCCTTAATTACCAAGTTATCTGAATTTTGAAAAGCTGTTACTTACATTGGAGTACAATAGAATTTTCCACTTATATTTTTCCTTTTATGTAATACTCTGAGATTTGTACCACATGAGAATCTCACAATTTACATATAATTAAATCAAAATGAAGCAAAGAAAATTTGTGAAGTGCAGGCCAAACAAATTAATCTAGTTTTCTATCAGAATAGTAATGAATGGTGAGTATAAAATTGTTGTGATATTTAATTTATTTTAACAAAAGAGTTATTTAAGATAACTATTGCCTAAATGCCTTCACAGGACCTCTGAATTTTAATATCTGTGTTCTATTATAATTTTGAAGCAAGTGTAAATTTTATAGAACTATAAAAATGAGTACTATGTAAATATTTGGAAACACAAGCATTTCAAAGTAAGATAAGAGACAGAAATCAAAAACAAACTCAGTAGAAAAATATTCAGATTTCACCTTGAATGTTAACACTAATTAGTTATATTTTAGTTATATAGAGTGCTAGGGAAATAGCTCAGAGGGTAGATGCAGGTATGGCAGGAGCATGTGGAACCCAGTTTAAATCTCTAGCAACCATTATTTAAAGAAGGCCATGGCTATATGTGCATATAACTCTAGGAAAATTAAAGAAAAAAGAAGAGAATTGCTGTGGCTGGCTTGCTGGCTGACAGATTCACTCCAGGTTCAGTGAAAGTCCATCTCAGTGAAATAAGTTAGAGAATGAATGAACAAGATATGTGATATCCTCCTCCGGAGTTCATGCCTGTACTTGGATGCATGCACCCACCCACATATACATGAACATATACCCCACACATATCCATCCATGGACAAATGATTTTAAATATGTGTGTGTGGGGGGAGATACATGTATGTATGAATGTATGTCCCTAAATCTCCTCCTTATGGTCTTTTTATATTTAACTAAAAGGAATTAATATGACTGGAGAATGGGATAATTCCTTGTTAGCTTGGAACTGTGGCTAATAATAAGTCATTGTTTTGTGGGCTGGTGAGATGGCTCAGGATGTAATGTTGCTTGCTGCCAAATTTTATATTAGAAATATTAACCTGACTTTTTGAGCCTTTTGTTTGTTTCCTTCTCTCTCTCTCTCTCTCTCTCTCTCTCTCTCTCTCTCTCTGTGTGTGTGTGTGTGTGTGTGTGTGTGTGTGAGATGGTGATTTGCTATGCTGTTCAGTTTAACATTCCCTTAAATTCACATAAGCAATTCTCCTGCCTCAGAGTACCAATTACTGATATGAGCATGTACACCACCATGTCTTTCTATAATCACTGTTTCTTAGACTTGCCATAACTTTAAATAAATCTGTTAGCTATTTTGGAAAATTGGCCAACATTTCTAATAATATTCATGCACAAAATGACAACTGAAACATGTTGAAAAAAATAAATATTTTAAAAATTTGCTTGTTTACACATAAATGATTATGACTTATTTTCACTTTATTTCTAAGTCATTACCTTTTGTTTTGAAAGATTTTTCAATCTCTTCATGTCACTGTGAGATTCTGTGTGATTAATGAGAAGAGCTTTTTCATGAAATGCTTGGAGGTGAACAAATCCTCAGCCTGTGAGATCCGACTGGCCCATTGACTTTGAAGTTTCTCTTGATTAGTAAAAGATTTAAGGGGGTAGGGAAAGGACATGGTAGAAACTTTATGGCCACTATCTAGAGTGAAATTCATACCAGTTCATCATCTTTACTTTCTCTACTTTACAGTTTTCTTTCTCTTCCTCTTGACTTTCACTTTCTGGACATGGGCTCCCAGTGCCCAGAGGCCTGTAAGAGCCCTGAATTCTGAGGGCAGTTGAGTCAGAGAATAGAGTTTCTGGTCCATCCATAATTCAATGGCTTGCAAAAATTTTACCCAACAGCCAAATGTGGAAAACAACTGCCTTATGAGTGAGGAGATACTGAAGTTCTGGGCTGTTGGCAGCACATAAACAGCTTTGAAATATTCACTCAGCCATAAACTACCAAGACTTGCTTTCCAGTTCTTACTAGTGTACTTAAGATCTCAGAGCATCCTTGTCCAAATTTTGTGTCTATGTCTGTAATTTCCTTTTTCCTACCTCTGAACTATGTAGGCTATATCATGATATAAAAAAACCACACATTATGACTGGGTGAGTGTTAGAGTCAAGTGGCAAAAGAGATAAAAGCTAAAGATACTACATGCTTGTATAAGCCAAGATTGCATTTCCAACACAGCCAGGAAGACACTGGGGACTAGTGGGACTGTTGACAGGCCACAGCCTCAGAGTTAAGTTACATGAGGAAAATGTCATGACTTGGATTATAATCCCCCCTTTTGTACAGTTAATGTATTCAGTTAAATCTATGTTCTCATCTTATCCCCAGGCAGAATAGCCAAAAACCATAACATTTTAAACATAGGAATGGAAGGGGAGACATCAGAGAGATAAAATCCAGAACTGCAGGAAAGGGCGAGAACTTCGTTAGATCACCAGATCCTAGTTGAAACCCTGTTCCTTAATGCCAAAGCAGTCAGCCTATTTGTCCAGGGAAATGTGCTTTTCTAAGTCACCCATCTTGAAGAAGCCTGTGGTCCATAATCCATGTGTATAAGGGGACCATGCTATGGAGACAGCTTTGTGTGGGACAGGTTCCCATCAATTGGGTACAGGTCCAGCTGACAAAGCTGCCCACAGATTGGGAAATGTACCTGTGGCATTTCTCTCAGTCATGGGCCAGTTGTTTTACTGGGTGATCTCTAGACTCCAGAGGCTTCTCATTCTCTTGGATCCTCACACATATCGTCTGCTTCTCAGTGAAGAAATTGTTGCCCACCACTGCTCTCATACAAGGCGATCAGAATAGAATTGAGCCATGGGTGTTCAAGGGGAATTAAGTCTGCTCAGAATCCATGGAGTAGATGTATTTTCATGGTCCAGTGTAGTCCAGTTCATGCTTGTGGCTCTTCTTGGTGCCCTCCAGGGTTCACTTGACAACAAAGAAGTTTCTTGGGGAAGTTAAAGCTCTTGATGTCATTACTGCATGCCTTATCAATCTTGTCAATGAAAGCAGGCAGCTGGTAGTATCCTGACACACACATGGGTCATCCATCTCACACACCTTGCAGTATTTGCAATGGTGGCTCTACCAGGGATTGACAGCCACCACCTGCCCTGACAGTTTCCTCAGTACTGTCCTCACATTCTCCAGTTTCCATCTGTATGGATGGGGTTGGCATTCTTGGGTACCTGTGTTTCTTCAGCCATGATTTCCTCTGCCACTATCTTCTCAGTGACTTCAGTCTACTGAGGGGAAGCCAAGGCACTGCTAGCCAAGGCAAGGAGAAATAAGATCGAGGCCCTTATGGTGCTGAGAACCCTCAGCACTGACAGGCAGAAAAGTTCTGGCTGTCTGACTTATTTTCTTACACTAAATCACTGTTTGCACAGACCCTAAAAGAAGGATATTTCAGCAGCTTCTTTGAGCAATAATTTATGTAGTGTAAAATGGAAGCTGTTGGTTGCAGATTTTGAGAACTTAGAGAAAATGCATTGCAAGCCATACAATCTCATAATACCTCTCTCTCTCTCTCCTCTCTCTCTCTCTCTCTCTCTCTCTCTCTCTCTCTCTCTCTCTCTCTCTCTTTCTTTCTCTTTGGACAAGATCTGAAACACATCAGGTTGTCCTCAAACTACCTAAGTTGCTGAGCATGATCCTCCTGATTCTACATCCCAAGATCTGTGATTATAGCCAAGTATGACCACTTGTGGTTTATGCTGTGCTTGTGATGGAAACCAGGGCTTCTGGTATACATGTCAGGCACTTGTATCTATCAAGCTAAATTCTCAGTATCACAATCAACTTACAAACCTCCCATTACTCCAAATAATCTCTGACATTAATTTAAAACCACTCTTACGTGTAGCCTCAAGCAAACACTGGTTTTCTTCTATGATCTTTATACATTTATACATTTCTATTAAAAAGACATTCAGCATAGATTAACTCATCAAGCATATGGAGTGTGACTTCTTACATGCTGCATCAGACTTGAGTCCATCCACATTGCTTCATATTTCTTTTGATTAAAGATTTTGTTTGAAATCATATGCACATGTGTACACATATGCACATGAATACTATATTTCAGGAGCTAGAAGAGGTTATTGGGTCCCTTAGAGCTGAAGTGGTAAGCACTTCTGACCCATCTAGCAATGTGGGTACTGAGGTTGGAACCCAGGTCCTTCTTTCTGTAAGAACAAAAGCAGTACATGCTCTCAACCACTGAGCCATCTCTTTAGCCCTAGTTAGTGTTTTAAATTCATAGTATCTGATATGGTTGAATATGAGTATCTCACTAAATAATGTACCATGTTGTTTAGTTTGGTTCCTATTTTGGAGTTCTCACAAGTAACATTAGGTCTGTAAGCTTGTCCAAATTTTTGTATGTACATTTATTTTGTAGGGCTAGGAAAAGTACATCAGGGTACAAATACTGGATAATGTAAGAAGAAAAATTTCAACTTATATAGAAATTATCACACTGTTTTCTAGGTGTTTGTGTGTGTGTGTGTGTGTGTGTGTGTGTGTGTGTGTGTGTGTGTGTGTAGGATGTGTAAGCATATGCCATATGCCTGGGTAGAGGTCAGTGGATAACTTACTGGAGTCATTCCTAACCTTCATCTTGTAGATTCCATAGAAGTAATTCAGGGCATCAGTCCTGTGGGGAATTGGCTTTCCTGGTTGAATTACCTACCTGTTCAGCCCTAGTTGTGCACTTGATAGAATTACAAAACACCTTTTTGAAATTTAGCAGTGCACAGGGTCCACATTTCCATAGTCTGAGTAATCTTCTTGTTGCCCTTCTGCCTTTTTACAATCATTAAATAAATTGCTTAGGAGAAGTTAAAGTATATAAAATCTGTGGAATGCCCACAAACTAGGAAATGAAATAGATTTGATCTTATTTTCTTTGCCATTTATAGATCATATCTCATGAAGTGATGTCACTTTGAATTGTTGTTTGCTGTCTAATTTAATCATCTCATTAAAGTCTCCATATTTTATTTTTTTTCCTTAAATGAAATTCTGATAATTTGTATTTTGGTGGATAAATCAATTTCCCCTATTTATTGCATTTTTTAATTATACTAGATTACAATATAACCTTAGTGTTATTTTTAAATTAATGAAATATCTACAATAGGTCCCCTTTATTGCCAGCATTATATTTTCCTAGAAAAATATTTTAATTCATTTTATCAGTTTATAATGACTGATGCATAGTTACAAATTTTTATTAACTTTCCCTTTTTTTTTTTTCAAAAATAAAACCTCACTGTTTATGTTGCTCATTCTGGTCTCTTTTAAAATTTATTTATTTATATATTTATTTATTATATTTTAGATAATATTAGTACAACATTTCCCACTTCCTTTTTCTCCCTCCAACCTTTCGCACATACTATCCCATTCTCTTGATATCACTCAAATTCATGGTTCATTAATTGTTGTTGTATAACATACACACACAAACACAGACACACAGACACACACACACACACACACACACACACCTGTACTTATAGTACCGGTATGTCTATACATACAAATACAACCAACTCTGTATGACATTACTTTCATGTATATGTTTTCAGCACTGATCACTTGGTAATTGTTTTTTTTTTTCTTCCAAAGGGAAAACTATTTCTCCCTCATGCTTTGTTTGGGTTGAGGTCTCCTGAGATTTCCTCCTTCATTCACATTAGCATGTTCATCCTTGTTCGGGTCTGTTTACACAGGCAGGTTGTTAAGACTTCATTGGTGTAGTTTTTCTGACATTTTTAGGAGACATACTCTATCAGCAAAATCCCTCTTCCTCTAGCTTTTATAGTCCTTCTGCCCTCTCTTCTACAATGATCGTTGACAATGGACTTGGAAATTTATGGCTTAGTTTTCAAATTATCAAGGTTTACCAAATAGCTACTTGTGATACTGCTCCAATTCTGCTGGGTCCAGCAAAGGTATTCCTCAGGACTCCTGCCCTTCAAAATATATTGACACTATAGTTACTGTCTCAAATACAGTGTTTCTTTGAGATGGTTCCAATATTTTTTCCAAAGTTTCTTCATCTTCGCTTGCATGGAGTATTCTTGTTTTAACAATTATAGGAAAGACAATATTAAAAAATCTCAATTACAATTGTTAAAACATCTCTACTTTTCCGTACTGACAGATGTTTGCTAAATGAAACTTTTTAAATTAAAAATTATATTTTTTAAAAGTATATTCTATGTTTTACCCTCATCCAACTTCTCACAGATTTTCTCTGATTTCCCATCCAACCAAACTCACACTTTTATTCTCTGCCTTATTATTATGCAAACAGACATGTAAAATAATAATAATAAATAAAATTTGACAAAATAAAAAAAAAGCAGAAAATAATCCAAAGAAAAACTTTAAGGAACACATTGAGGTAGAGAGACCCACATTCTCTCATACAGAAATCTGATAATAGCAAAAAACCCTGGAAACTGTAGTATATATACAACTGACCTACAAGTCAAAAACAAACAAACAAACAAACAAACAAACAAACAAAAACAAAAGCCTGCAAACATGCCATCAAGCTGGTTTTGTGTTGGCCATCTACTGCTGGGTGAGAGATCTGGCCTTACCCAGATGTAGCTGTCTCTTATGAGACTAGGCCGGCGCCTAGCAAACACAGAAGTGGATGCTCACAGTCAGCTATTGGATGGATCACAGGGCTCCCAATGGAGGAGCTAGAGAAAGCACCCAAGGAGCTAAAGGGATCTGCAACCCTATAGGTGGAACAACATTATGAACTAACCAGTACCCCGGAGCTCTTGACTCTAGCTGCATATGTATCAAAAGATGGCCTAGTCGGACATCACTGGAAAGAGAGGCCCATTGGACACGCAAATTGTATATGCCCCAGTACAGGGGAACGCCAGGGCCAAAAAAATGGGAATGGGTGGGTAGGGAATTGGGGGGAGGGTATGGGGGACTTTTGGGATAGCATTGGAAATGTAATTGAGGAAAATATGTAATAAAAAATATTAAAAAAAAAAGAGAGAGTGGCTTGCATTGTATACCCAGTGATACTGCATTGGAGAAAACCATTTTTTTTTTTTTCATATATGAGTAGTTATTCATTGGAGATGGCTCCTGGATTAGGGGTATTGGCTTGTGTCTACCTCTCCTCAGGGGAAACCTAATACAGTAGAAACTTCCTAGAATATATGCATTCAAAAAGGTGATCTAAATGGTATTGCTAAGTAGCAGGGGAGACCGGTTTCTGACTGGACAATGCTTGTAAAGACATGAAGTTTCCAGTTTCAGGACTAGGTTACATCTAATAGAGTTGTTAGCCAAAAAGACTTGATAGAGACCCCCAAACAACCCAGGCTATTGCTCTCTACAAACTGATGATAAGGATTTATTGCTAAAGACAATAACTATAGAACTAACTGAATATGGTGAAATCAAGATAGTCTCTGCCTAATAACTTCACCCGTACTGACTAGTGTTCATAATATTGAAAAGCACTTTGGAAATACTAACCCAATTACAGATGCTTTGATCTGCAATGCTAACCTGCTTCCAAGAAATGTTAGTGCAATCATAGCATAAAGCTTGTGGGGTTGACCAAGCCATATCTGACTGATAAATGGCCCACTCCATGAGATTTTCTCCTGCTTCAGCACAGAAGCATGCATAAGGAACCCATACCCTACACTGCCTGGGTGGATGGCCAAGAACTGGAGACTATAAAACAATTACCCTTAACTTTGTTGGCTTAATGACCCTTTCATATGTGTTGCATATCAGAAGCCTTATATATAAGATATTTACATAACAATAGCAAAATTAGTTATAAAGTAGCAATGACAATAAATTTATGGTTAGGAATCATCATAACATGAAGAATGGTATTAAAGAGTTGTGTCATTAGGAAGGTTGAGAACCAATGTGCTAAAAGAATATAACAATAAAATAATCCCAATGACACTTTGTTGTATCCATTGAATATGTTTGGCCCAGGGAGTAGCACTATTAGGAATTGTGGCCTTGTTTGAAGAAGTGTGTCACTGTGTTGATGGACTTTGATACCCTCTTCTTAGATACTTGGGAGACATTCTTCTCCTGCTTGATTTCAGATCAAGATGTAGAACTCTTGGCAGTTACATCCCCATGTCTGCCTAGATACTGCATGCTTCCTGCCTTGATGATAATGGACTCAGCCTCTGAATCTGTAAGTCAGCCCCAATTAAATGTTGTCCTTTATGCTGTTCTTTATAAGAGTTGCCTTGGTCATGGTGTCTCTTTGCAGCAATAAAAACCCTATGATACCATAGATCAGTGTCTTACTTACCAACTATATATGTATGTATATATATATATTATGAGAGTTCACCAAACCTGACTAGTTTTCCCATGGGCTCTGGGGAGTTAGATCCTAGTCTTCAGTCTTAGCAACAAGCACTTTTACACACTGAGCCATTTATTTCCCCAGTTTCTCAAAATTCACTGTGAATCAGGATATATATATATATATATATATATATATATATATATATATATATATATATATGAGAGAGAGAGAGATCCAGAAACCTTAAAATACTCAGTAGTAAATGGGGTGTCTCTAGTCCCCCTTAAGTCTCAGGGAACATTGTGCTGCAGAGGAGATAAAAGTATTGTAAGAGCCAGAAGGGATGGAGGCCACCAAAGAAACAAGGCCTTCTAAACAGTATGGCTGATGCATATATGAATTCCCAGAGAAGGTGTCAGCATGCATAGAGCCTGCATACATATGTATCTAAAGGGATCCTAGTGGTTAATAAATCTAAAAGCTCTACAGTTGGATACATTCATGATGGTTGCAATTTTTTATATATTGACTGTATTTTATTACAAGAGTAATTTTATAACTAGCCATATCCTGATTTACAGTGAATTTTGAGAAACTGGGGAAATAAATGGCTCAGTGTGTAAAAGTGCTTGTTGCTAAGACTGAAGACTAGGATCTAACTCCCCAGAGCCCATGGGAAAACTAGTCAGGTTTGGTGAACTCTCATAATTTCAGAGCTCCAGGACACAAACATCAGCCTTTCATCTCATTATGCATACACATGCACATACATGCACATGTTTAGACTCATGTATCCCCACACATAAAAATATGCACACATATGTTTTGTATACACATGCAAGCAAGAAACAAAGTATAGTTCTATTGATATAAATGTAGAAGTTGTAGCTTTCTATACCTATCTTCCAATCCAAGTGAATCGCATTTCCAATTGCAACATCATAAGCTCTAGTTTTTAATCCATTCTGTCAACTCTGACTTTCTTATTAGAGTGTTAGGAAAGATAGATTTATGTTTGTCATTTTACTTTTTAATCACACGGCACACATTATTTCATTTTTTATGTTAATCATATGCTCTCACCTTTCCTTCTAAATAAATATTTAATACTTCAATTTCTCCATGAGATATGTTTGTCTGACTATGCATGTATATATATTTGTGTGTATTTGTGTACATGTGTGCATTTGTGTACATGAAAGTGAGTAACATAGACAGATGACTCTATCCATCAGTGCTATCCATCTGTCTAGGCTAAAAAGATAGAACCATCAAGTTTAATATATCACAGACTCTGCAATGCTTCTACTGAGCTAACTGACCACAGTGGCAAACCCTCCTGTAATATCAGCATGCACAATTAGAAGTCAAACAAGATTTCCAATACTAACATTATTCTAAATTCCAGTGAGCTGATATTATGCATTATATTAAAGGATAATTTATTGGACAGGCTTACCCATTACAAACTGGTGTTCTAAAGGTGGTTACCAGTACACTGCAGAAACTTAAAACACAGTAAGCAACCACTCAGTACACAAGGCTGGATGTCTCAGTAGTCTCAGCTTGATACTAAAGATATGAGGGGTTTCTGGAAATCTGCTTGTCTTAAGACTGTGGAAAGGTTAAAAAAGCTAGATTACTTTGGGAGCAAAAGGCAGAAGCAACAGCAGCAGCAGCAGTGATGCAACAGGTTCACTCACTAGGAAGACCTGATGGTAGATGAGGAAGAACACAACTTTTTCCTTAGACTTTATACCTGAAGTATACACTGTGCCCATTCCAGTGTTCTTAACATCATTAGCGATTCCTGCAAATGTCTTTACCAACCCACTCAAAGACAAGTCTATTAATTGCTACCAGATCCAAACATGTTTGATAACTAATATTAATCATTACAATACATATGCTATAAAGCATGGATCTGGAATAAATTCCAAGCAGGATGTTAACTATGAACCACATATTGAATGTATTCTATGCTATCACAGCCCACTGAGGACTTTTAATCAAGGAGAACTTGTTTTATTATGTACCAACAAAGACAAAGCTGTGGCAATTTGCATTCAACAGCAAGCTAAAACCTTATGTCAGAAGTGCATTCTGTTATTTATGCTATATATCTAAGTCTTAAATAAGAGCAAATGAAGAGATTCATTTCAACAATTTTGTTAAACACATATTTATGGGATGGATGAGTGCCTCCAAGGCATTCTCACTGTGTTAAGGACACGTCATGAATTTTTTAACTACTTAATAATGCATTTGCTTCAGGGGTGACTCCATTTAATAAATCATATAAGTTGTAATGAATTCTATCACACATTTATGTGGTAAGAGATATTCCAATATCTTAAGCACTACTTACTAGGGAAGCCTCACATAACCAAGAAAGAAAACTTCTTATAAAATAAAAAAGTCCAAGGAAACACATTCAAAAGTCCCTCTAAACAAAGAGGAATAAGTTCATGACTAGATCATGAAATTATTTGTGTGATGTTGGGTTTTCTTTCTTCTTTCTTTCTTTCTTTCTTTCTTTCTTTCTTTCTTTCTTTCTTTCTTTCTTTCTCTCTCTCTCTCTCTCTCTCTCTCTCTCTCTCTCTCTCTCTCTCTCTCTCTCTCTCTCTCTTTCTTTCTTTCTTTCCTTTTTTATTGCTGTGATGACTACTCTGAAAGAATCAACTTAAGGAAAAAAAATAGGTATTCCTTTTGATTCACAGTCATGGTGGGGAAGCCATAATGGGAACTGCTCACATCGCACCCAGAGGGTCCATGACTACAGACTGCTGCTCACTTGCTTTTCTCCATTCTGTACAGACCAGGATCTCTGCCAGGGTTGGTGCGTTTCCCTATCTCAATTAACCTGATCCAGATAATCCTTCACAGGTATCATCTTTCCCAGATGATTTCAGCTTCTGTCAGGTTGGCAATTCACACTACTACGTGTAAGAAGCTACATTCTAGGCAAGGTACACCTGCTCTGAAGCACAGCAAATTTAGACAATGGTCATTGACATCTGTTCTGAGTGACGGCAGATCAATTCTCAGTGAGAATCCATCAATGTACTATGGAATAAATCATGGTTGGGTCAGACACAGGACCATAAGCAGGTTTTAAATTATGAAACAGTGTGCTTGAGAGTAAATACACATGACAGCTTCTACAAGACCACTAATCCTGAACAGCCTAGCTCAAAGTAGTGATTAGTTGTTTTAAATAATCAAAAATGCCTGGCAAGACACACAAGAGAGATAACATGGAATGCTACTAGAAAGACTCTAAGCTAGATGCTGAATGTGAGTCCCAGTGAAGACATTGCCAGTCTTTATGGCTGATGAAGGATACTCTGCAGATGTTTTTATTCACTAGGAGAAAACAACATGAATCTAGTTTTCCGAATTCTGCTTTGGTGGACATTTTTAAAACCCATGTTTTTTAACTTCTTGTAGTGTGATACTTATTCCTGACTGTCAAATAAATGAACTAAAAGCTTGTGTCTGGGTGGGAAATGTGAGCACATTTCCCAGAATGACTGACAAAGGACAGAAGACCTCTCTCAGTGTGGATGCCACCTTCCAATAAGTATCAGGACCTAGGATGAATGAAAAAAGCCATATTACTTCCCTGGATGATTTTGTGTTTTGTTGGTAAGTGTGTCTGTCCTGGTAATGATGCCACTGTCCTTTATGGACATTAGAAGATTCTTTGGCCTTAAATGTGGATTGAGGAAAACCATATCCCCAGCAACCCTCCAGGACAGATTGGCCTTTCTCAGGGACCCCAGCTGTTGTTAGACTACCCAGCCTAAATAATATATGTCAATCTCATAAATCATACTTTATATTATATGTTATATGTACACACAAAATACAAACTATATAGTCAATGCAAGTTTGAGCTAAAATAAACCTATAGGATCTAGTATATGCAAAGACAAAAATATCGTCTTTCAATTTATTTTTCCACAATGAGCCTACTAACTAAAGAAACTTAGTTCAGTGAAAATTATTTTAAAGTTACACAACCCAATTAGAAACTCAAATATGATAAACTTATTTTTCTTTTACTTGTTGACCTTATAGGTATATCAGGCAATATCCTGTTGAAATAATTCCATTGGCTGGCCAAATGTTGGCCTACACTGACAAGTCCCATGCATGTGCAGAAGCCAATGAGGGTCAGAAGAATGCCTGGGTCCCTAGATCTGGAGTGACAGACAGCTGTGAGCTGCCCTGCTTAGGTGTTGGGAATGAAATTCTGGGAGCAAATATCCACTCCTCTGGAAAAATTAGCAACTCCTCTTAATTGCTGGATCATCTCTCCAGCAAACCTCTTCTCTGCTGAAGTGGTGAGAGTTTTCATACACTGTATTTGAAATTTAGAATCTTGGCAGTCTGCTGAGTTCATTTTGTCCCTGTTGATAAATGACCATAGTAGCTGGAAGTGATCTTGCAGTGATAAGAGTTCTGACCTCTATGCATGACTGGCAGTTGCAACCAGAGCTAATGGCTGTGGAAACAGCAGCCTTTTATTGCTCTTTAAACTTAGGGCATACATTGGGACAGTCAAAGCAAATGTAGAGGGAGCTATTGACATTGCGTGTTTTTGTCTTACGTGTTTATTTTTCTCACATTAACTGACTATGCAAAAACAATGAGTAATCAACAATGAAGAGATAATGACCAAGGGCTTTTGTTCATGTGACATATCAATGCTCCAAAGGCAGAAGCCAGATGGCAGTTTCGATTTTAAGGAAATATATGAGCTGGAGAGACACCTTGGTGGTTAAAGTATATGCTGAACAATCATTAAGTCTGGTGTTCAGATCCATACAAACCATTTATATGGTGGGTAGGCATGCAAACTGGCTAGTGAAATTAACCACATGGGAAATGTCTAGATTTGCCTGCCTCAGAGAGTAAGCTGAAAGAGTCATCCAGAGTGATGCCCAACATTCATATTAGTATGTTCATATGTATACTCAAACACCTGCATATATATTTATACATGCATATATATATGCAAACACATGGAAATATATCTCATACACTAAGAACCCCTCTCTGCACTGACTGATCCAACTGGCTTCTCTCAGGTTTGACTGGTCTGTTCTGCATGGGCTCTTACTAACTTTGGCAATATGCCCTAATCTTCCAGCTCCTCCTCATTCTCTGGCTCCCTCTGTCTTCACCCAAACCCTGTCTCTATCACACTATGCTAGGAAATCTGCCTCCTCCTTCCTCTTCCTCTTTCTCTCCCTCTCCCTTCTCCTCTCTCCCTATATCTCCCTTCCCTTCCCTTTTATCTCCCTCTCACACTCCATCCTTCTCTGAGCTGCTCTCTTCAAACTTCTCTTTCCTGTCTTATCTTGTGAAAATTGAATGTATCCTGGGTTGTAGTAAAAATTAACTGGGGGTTTCTACTCTGTCTTTAACAGTTTAGTTCCCAGATAAAAGACATAAAACCTGTATATGTATAACAAGCCTTAATAGCACTAAAGTTGGGCAGATTTCAACCCTCTAAGCTATTTTGTCTATTCTCCTATCTATCAGTAACCCTGAGATATGACTTAACCATTTTCTGCTTGGGCATCTCTTACTCAGACTGAACAGTCCTCATGGCCAGTTCTCACCATATCTTACCTCATGGTGTCTTCCTCTCTTACCTATCCCCTTTCTCTCATATTTCTCTTCCTCTTAGTCTCTGCCTCAGTTTCCAAGCCCCAGAACTGAAGCTCTACCCTTTTCTCTTCTGCCCAGCTATAGGCTATAAGCATTTTTATTCGAGCAACAGTTTTAAATTAAGGAGCAACATTCCATAGCATCACTTGTATATGAAGATTTCTTTGTCCCTGAGGCAATCAGAACATGGGGGACAGTATTCAGTATTCCAACACACAGCAACAGACCAAATCTCAAAAATAATGTCTCTAACTCATTCTGTCAAATCTTTCTAATTCATCACATTTTCTGCCCTTCAATCACATTTCTCTTTCTAACTTGGCTGCCTCCTTCTATAAAACAATTTTAAGAATTAAAGGTGTGTACTAAAGTTGCATCTATATTCCAGTTAGATGTATTAAAAGTGTGTGCTGTATCTGCACTCCAGTCTGACCACACAGAACTATAAGATCTTTAGATATGGTCTCTTGCCAGAGCAGCCATGTTATGGGATTAAAATTCCTCTACAAAAGGCACATATCAGAAAATCTTAGGCATGTCTTACATATAAGCATTTTTAAAATTATGTATTTATGTGTATTTGTATAGGGGTATGACTTCATGAGTGCATGTGACTGCAAAGGCCAGAAAAGGGCATCAGAAATTCTAGATTTGGAGTTATAAGTTGGAGTTATAGATTAATAGATTGCTGACATTTTCATTTACAGCACTGATTTTTTAAATTTTTATTGCTCATTTAACAACATTGGAGTACCTTTATTCTAATGAAGTCTTGACAGTTTTCTCACATTCCCATTGACCAGAGGAGGATTGAAAAAAATCTCTTCAATTTATTTTGTCTTTATTGATACATAAGCACAGTGGCTCTATGACAATATACTAACCATCTTCATTAGTCAACATGGTCTTAAAAATTCATGAAGTAATGCATAAGAGCAATTCTAATACTAGAATGCAATGTAAAGCAAGGACATCCAAAACACTCAATGAAGAACTCAGGACTATATAGGCTCATAGCAGCTTCAAGGCCTGAGCCAATCAGACCAATTAAAGTAGCAATGAAAAGTTGACACAAGTTCAGTGGGGTAAGGGCACTTGCCACAAGCCTGACACCCTGAGTTGAATCCCTGGGACTTGTATGTTTAAATCAGATAGCCAGCTCCTGAAAATTAATTCTGGTCTCCACACTGTGCAATGCATGCACATTCATGCACAGACATATAATTTTACAAGCATATGTAATCATTTGTTTATTTTAAAATATTAGCAAAATAAAGGATCAGAGATGCCTATTTCTCTATTCAGAAATTCACACTGGATGAGTGTAGGATGCACACTGCTCAGTATTATAATAATAAACAATACATGCAAACATAACATCACTCACATCATCATGGATTAGAAGATAATGGAGATATAGGAACACAATAGAAAACAATGAGTAATTCTCCAGGACACGGTAGGACTGCTGCACTCATAAACTCACAGCAGCTGAGGTTGCTGTACAAAATCTATGCAAGAACATGTTGGTAAACATCCAAGCACTGAAGACAAAGAGACACACATGCAACCTTCCACACCTAACTGAGGAGTTATATGAGTTGATGGCTTTGTGTGGAGGTTGGAAAATATCAATTTTCTTTAAGGGTGTGGCCCCTAACAGGCAAAACACACTCCACTAAATAACAGAAAATAGACATAGTAGGTTACAGGGGGGAGAAAAAGCTAAGAATAGGTGGGAAAGTATATTTGGGGAGTTAGAAGGACACACATGGGGCAGTGTGTATGATCAAAATAGATCATATGAATGTATAAATTTCTCAATAAGTTAATAAAACTATGTGTCTATTTGAAAAATCTCTCTATCTATGGAAAGCTGAAAAGAAACTAAGGGCCCTTTAAATTGAGCTATAAAACCAAGCACAATTGGCATGTAGAAACTGGCAGAGTTGATATGCACAGCGTCTGTACCAGGTTTTCTGCAGTTCCAGTTTATAGTTTCTATGTGATTTCTGAATATGCAAAAGAGTGAGTCTTTTCTTTTCTTGGGCTTTTCCCTTCTGTTTGTATTTTCAATTCCAATGTGTTTTTTTTAACTTTTATTATATTTATATTATAATCCTTCAAAAGTATGTTTGTTTACTAATGAGAAATAGAAAGGGTGGAATCCAGATGTGAAAGCAGATGGTGAGGCACCAGGAGGAGAAGAAGAAGAGAAACCTATACTATCTATATAATATGTAATAAAAATATTCTCAATATAGAAAAATCTAAAAGAATATTTATAAAGAAATTACCATGCTTTAGTGGGGTAGGTTACAATGGCAAAAGTCTAGTTTAGAAGATCAGAAATATTTTTGGATTTGTAAGGAACTGTGATTAAATGGTATAGGAGCTGTTTAAAATGAAATAAGAAACCTCTATGCTTCAGTTATATTCTATCTATCTATCATCTATCTATCTATCTATCTATCTATCTATCTATCTATCTATCTACCTATCTATTTATCAACCTATATTTTTTTCTTTTTCTTTTTTTCTTTTTTGATGGTGTATACCTCATAGGGCGGAAACACTAACGACAAATAGGACCTCATAAAATTGGAAGGCAAAAGACACCGTCAATAAGACAAAAAGGCCACGAACAGATTGGGAAAGTATCTTTACCTACCCTAAATCAGATAGGGGACTAATATACAATATATATAAAGAACTCAAGAAGGTGGACTCCAGAAAATCAAATAATCCCATTAAAAATGGGGCTCAGAGCTAAACAAAGAATTCTCACCTGAAGAATACCGAATGGCTGAGAAGCACCTGAAAAAATGTTCAGCATCCTTAATCATCAGGGAAATGCAAATCAAAACAACCATGAGATTCCATCCCACACCAGTCAGAATGGCTAAGATCAAAAATTCAGGTGACAGCAGATGCTGGCAAGGATGTGGAGAAAGAGGAACACTCCCCCATTGTTGGTGGGATTGCAAGCTTGTACAACCACTCTGGAAATCAGTCTGGCGGTTCCTCAGAAAATTGAACATAGTACTACTGGAGGATCCCACGATACCTCTCTTGGGCATATATCCAGACGATGTTCCAACCAGTAAGAAGGACACACGCTCTACTATGTTCATAGCAGCCTTATTTATAATAGCCAGAAGCTGGAAAGAACCCAGATGACCCTCAACAGAGGAGTGAATACAGAAAATGTGGTACATTTACACAATGGAGTAATACTCAGCTATTAAAAAGAATGAATTTATGAAATTCCTAGGCAAATGGATGGACCTGGAGGGCATCATCCTGAGTGAGGTAACCCAATCACAAAAGAACTCACACAGTATGTACTCACTGATAAGTGGATATTAGCCCAGAAATTTAGAATACCCAAGATATAAGATACAATTTGCTAAACGCATAAAACTCAAGAAGAACGAAGGCAAAAGTGTGGACACTTTGCCCCTTCTTAGAATTGGGAACAATCACCCATGAAGGAGTTACAAAGACAAAGTTTGGAGCTGAGATGAAAGGATGGACCATCTAGAGACTGGCATATCCAGGGATCCATCCCATAATCAGTGTCCAAACGCTGACACCATTGCATACACTAGCAAGATTTTGCTGAAAGGATCCAAATATGGCTGTCTCTTATGAGACTATGCTGGGGCCTGGAAAACACAGAAGTGGATGCTCACAGTCAGCTATTGGATGGATCACAGGGCCCCCAATGGAGGAGCTAGAGAATGTACCCAAGGAGCTGAAGGAATCTGCAATCCTATAGGTGGAACAACAATATGAAATAACCAATACTCCCCCCCTCCCCCGCCCCAGACCTCGTGTCTCTAGCTGCATATGAATCAGAAGATGGCCTAGTTGGCCATCATTTGAAAGAGAAGCCCATTGGTCATGCAAACTTTATATGCCTCAGTACAGGGGAACGCTAGGGTCAAAAAGTGGGAGTGGGTGGCTAGGGGATTGGGTGGGGGCGCATGTGGGGAACTTTTGGGATAGCATTGGAAATGTAAATGAAATAAATACCCAATTAAAAAAAAAAAGAAAAAGAAAAAAAGAAAAATAGCATGGCAGGCTAATAGACCCAGGATCCATGTCCCCTGTTTTCCCAGGGCCAAGGTTACAAGTGGAAGCAGCCACACCTTTCATAACAACACTGGAGGCAGAGGCAGAGGCAGAGGCAGAGGCACAGAGAGGCAGAGGCAGAGGCAGAGGCAGAGGCAGAGGCAGAGGCAGAGGCAGAGGCAGAGGCAGAGGCAGAGGCAGAGGCAGAGGCAGAGGCAGAGGCAGAGGCAGAGGCAGAGGCAGAGGCAGAGGCAGAGGCAGAGGCAGAGGCAGAGGCACAGGCACAGGCACAGGCACAGGCACAGGCACAGGCAGAGGCACAGGCACAGGCAGAGGCAGAGGCACAGGCACAGGCACAGGCACAGGCACAGGCACAGGCACAGGCACAGGCACAGGCAGAGGCAGAGGCAGAGGCAGAGGCACAGGCACAGGCACAGGCACAGGCACAGGCAGAGGCACAGGCACAGGCACAGGTACAGGCACAGGCACAGGCACAGGCACAGGCACAGGCACAGGCACAGGCACAGGCACAGGCACAGGCACAGGCAGGTAGATTTTTATGAGCCAGTCAGTCTTCAAGTGAGTTCCAAATAGTGCTACACAATAAGATTCTCTCTCAATGTCTAACAAAACAAAACAAATATGTACCACCCATCTGTCTTTTTTAAGTGAGATTAAGAGATCAAACTCATTTTCTCATGTTTGCCTGGCAGATGCTTTACCCACTGAGCCACAACCAGAGCACCTTAACTATCAACACTTATAATATCCAAAGAGTATACTAAATTAAAAAAAAAGACATCTACTAATTTGTCACAAAATATTTAAATATATTTTTATAAATATATTTAAATGGAAAAAAATAATTGGGGATGTGACATAAATTATTACCAAGAGCAAATGGCAGGGAGGTTACTTTAAAAAAAAAAGTTTGCTTAGGCCCCTTCATATCACAACCTTTTTATTCAGGAAAAAGAATTGTACTTCCTAGAAACAATGTTGATAGTGGATTTAACTCACCAATTTGATCTTATAATGGAAATTGTACATGCCAGGACAAATGTTTTTAATTCCTTTTATCTATCCATTTCATGAATGATTTAGAAGTACAATATTTAGTAGGCTTTTTTCCCCTGCCCTTTTTTTGTGTGTAGGTTTAAGTCACACATGTGAGCCTATAAATATAGATATGTTTTTTAATTTAGCAAAAGGATATTATCTTCCACATTCTTTAAAGAGTACCCAAAGAATAATAACCTGTGTTCTATATGTCTCTTTGCTAATATTTTAAGGAGGAATATAGTAGAAACAAGTGATTTTTTTCTTCTTTAGAGACCTTCATTCACATTTAAAATGTCTGTGAGCCCACTGTGACCCTTTGACTGAAGAGATGCCAAATTTCAAAGCCTCTAAGAGTCTCAAGTTACAGCTTTATAAATGGAAGTCACTTATCACTTGAATACAGTGGCATTCTTTATGTCTTTTAGAATAAAAGTCTGTATCTATGTAATAAAATAATCCATAATTCATTTTAAATAATTTTCTAACCTGTTCATAGTCCCTGCCCCTGTATCTAACAAATTCAATGCCTATTCTCTACTAACAAAGAATTATTTCATGTCTTAGAATTCTCCACTGTGCTTCCCAACTGTGACCCTACATAGATGCTCTTTCCTTTGACCATATATCCCAATACTGTTTTTTTCTACATTCTTAGTCAATCCCATCCATGCTTTTTGCCCAGCTAACTAATACTTCATCCTCATATCCATTTATGCTTCTTTCCCAGTTCATAACCTGCTTGCTCTTAGCAACTATCCATGGCAGATCAGATCTAGGACTGCTCAGCCTGTTGAATTTGTCCAATTCAAAAGAGAGAATGGTCTTCCTTTCATGTCTATGCATTGGAGAAAATAATGGTTCCTACTGATCCCTCTCCTTTTCCCCAGTGTAACAGTTAATATTATTTATAAATAGAAAAACCTTGGAGACAATCATGTGAACATGTCTGTGAATGGCTATCTCTAGATCGGGTTCATTGAGATAGGAAGACACACCCTAAATATAGGTGGAGTCATTCCATGAGCTGGGACCCCAACAGAGAAAGTAACTTGAGCAGGAGTATTCATCTCTACTTCCTGATTTCATGTGCAGTGTGACCAGATGACTCACACTCCTAACACCATCTTTCCCTGCCATAATGAAATCAACCCTTATAAGCCAAATATTCCCTTTCTTTCTAGATTGCTGCCTTTGTTTGAATGATAACAGCTCCCCAGTAGGCTCATATATTAAACTACTTGGTCACTAGAGGGTCAAATTGTTTGGGAAGGATTAGAAAGTATGACCTTGTTGAAGGAGGTTTGTCACTGGGCTGGGTGTGGGGGTGCTTTGGAGTTTCAAAGGACTCAGATCATTTTGAATCTCCCTCTCTCTGCCTCCTGCTTGTAGATAAGATGTAAGGACTCCACCACTGCCTGGACACCATGCCTGTCTTTTACCTGAAATTTCCCATGCTATATGTTCATGGATTCTAACCCTCTTATTAAAAGCCTCATACAGTTACTTTTCTTATGTAAGTTGCTTTGGTCATTGTGTTTTATCATAGCAATAGAAAAGTAGCTAACACAGACGGTTTTTGTCAGATATTTTATCACAGCAATGGGGAAGGTAAAGCACATACATCTAAAAATGCACAATGGTTCAGACAATTCTATATCTTTTCTCCACATTCTCTGACAGGTATTTTCTACAGCAATTCAAATGCCAAATACTTAAAAATACTTGGTGTAGTCCTACCCACAAGGACTGAAGTTCTATAGCACAACAGATGGTCTCAATTTGTAGCCTATCATCAGAATAGTCAAGTTCAATCCTGTCTTTCCAATGTTGTACCATTACTAACAGTTTTGTTTGTAATTATGAAAGGGCTTTGGCTTTCCTCTACCTTATTTATCTATACCACTGAGAGACAGAAGAGGAATAGATAGCATATAAAAGTTCCATACATGAATCACAACAATGCCTAGTTACTCACAACAAGAAAAAAAACAGCATAACTTTTGTAAGCATAACACATATTTTCAAAGAAAGTAATGGATTGTTTTTTTAAAAGATCTTCCTAAGGTGGTTTGCTTTCAGAGCATTCCCAAACACTCTATGAAATGCTGAATAGAACTGTTAAAAAAATGAGTCTATGCAAAAAATGCATTTTGTGTGTATATGTATCCATGTGTAGATTTGGAGTCATTTAGATTAAGTTATGATCATTGAAATTCCAAGCAAAATAAACAAAATACGTTAAATATAGTCTAAATATAAACTAGCTTGTTACATAGTAGAGTTTCCTAAATATTCCAGAAAGAATTCTGAATAGAATTAAACACAGTAAGATTACCATTACAAATATGTCTTGAAACTATTCTATATAATTCATATCTTCTGTTATTCTCAAGAACTATTTTGTACTTGCTTTAATAAAACACACATTTTATAGGTGAAATATTAAAATGAAAAACTGAAAAAATAAAAATACTAAAGTATAGCTCAAAGATTCACAACAGTTAAACTGGCATTCTTTTATACAAAGTGTGTGTGTGTGTGTGTGTGTGTGTGTGTGTGTGTGTGTGTGTGTGTGTGTGTGTACTATGTGCAGAGGCTACAGATACAGAGTATGTGGTATGCTCCACTATCACTGTATGTCTTATTTCATTGAGTCAGATTCTCTCATTAAATATAGACTTAGAATGGTAGGCAGAAATCCCTAGTGGCACTCCTGTCTTTACTGGAAGCTACACTGGGTTGAGGGGCTCTTGAGTTCCTACCCAGCTTTTTACATGGCTGCTGAGCTTTCCTACACAGGTTTATATTTGCACAGCAAGTGTCCTTACCCATGAGCCACCTTCTCAGCTCTCTTTTTGGGAACATTGTGTTATGATACCAAAAAGACTTTCTAAAAAACAAATTATTTACCAAAAATAAAATGCATTGTACCTTATAAAGTTCAAAGTTCCCAAAATTTAGGTTTTTGATGTGTTTGATGACTGCCAGTCATTCCAGGTTTTAAAGTCAAGAGAACAAAACTATCTAAAGTGGAATCAAGGGGCTGGGTAGATGATTCAATAGTTAAGAGTGCATGCTGCTGTTGCAGAAGACTTGAGTCTGGTTCCCATCTCCCATATAGAGTGGCTCACAATTGTGTGTAACACTAACATCCGGGTATCTATCACCCTATCTTCCCTATGTGGTCAACTTTGAAATTGCATGTTGACATGCCTCCAACACACACATATGTACTTACACACAAACACACACACATAGTTAAAATAAATAAGTAATAAATAAATAAATAAATAAATAGATAAATAAAATGTCATGAAAATGTGAAGACTGGAGTTTATTTCTCATTTAAGAAGAGAAGAAAAATCAAGGCATTTTTCTGTCATCAAATATTCCTTTCCAGAAAGTTCCCTAATGATTTTCAAGAGTATATGTCTACTATACAGATAAGAAAATGAAACATGAATAGCATTTTCTTGGTTTATACATGTTCACAGAGAGAATCCATGCCCCTGGTCATTAGAGCAATGCATACCCTGGCACCACACAAAGGTTATATTTGTTTGTTTCACTAGAACATATTTAATATCATTGAAAGAAAATATAAGTTGTTATTTTCAGAGATCTTTTGACTTCCTCCCATTTTCATCCCCGCCATTCCTCTGGTCCTTTCCACAAATTCATTTGAAAAAAAAAAAAGAAAAGAAAAGAAACGAAACATTGTTAGTTCATTTCTTGTGTTTTCAATACATCAAATTAAACATTAGGCCAGATAGTTACATATATGGAACTTCAATAGGTAGCTATTAATTGTTTAATTACTCAAAGCTCCTCTGTGTAAGGTGGTCATCTCAGGTATAACATAAATTTGATATGTACAGGGACATATCATCTCACTCAACATTCAATCAAGTGTTTAAGGAAATAACAGGGAAGGTTAAAGAAACGGCTTAACACCTATTGACATAGAATGGAGGGAAAGGACAGGATGATGAGAAAGAGAGGAGAAGAGCAGCATATAATTAACTCCTTCTGCAGAGATTTGAAGGGGGCATGTAGTGCCACAGAGATGCAGCTGGAGCCATGGCATGCTTTATCCACAGAAACGTCATCTTCCCTTTTGTAGAAAATACCAGTCGGCTAACATATAATTATTAGCAGCTAAAAATAGACTTTGTGGCAACCATCCTAGTTTGGCTTTAATTCTTTGGATGATTACTGTTAGGGATGGTGAGTGTGTGTCATCATCTAGCACTTGTGGGGTCATAAACACAAACCATTGAGTTGCTTTTCCCTAGTTTCCTTGTAAGGGTTATTTCTTACTTCAACATAAAAGAAATGGTGATTGAGTGCTCTAGACCCTGTACAAGGTCTCGAACACAACAGGGAGGTGAGATTTTTAAAGAAGTATGAGGTGGTTAAGAGGAGTCATTTGCTGGGGATGGTGGTGGTGGTGGTGGTGGTGGTGGTGGTGGTGGTGGTGGTGGTGATGTTGGGTGTGTATTTCATCCACCACTAGCAACAAAATTCACAACTTCTTCCCATTGATGGCATGAGCCTATCTGTGTGGAATAGAGTCAGTTATCTTTGATGTGATTTACAATAAATGGGTATTTTTAAATTATCAAAGAGTTGGGGACTGGAAAGATGAAGAGTTGGGAGTGCTTGCTGCCAAGAGCACCTGAGTTACATTCTGTAACTCCAGGGACACTGGAAATCTTCTTCTGGCCTCTTGGGATACCTACCCATGGTATCCAAACATATGACTGGGTTTGTCTTCCAGTGAATTTGTTATATTTAAGAGAAATGTATGAAATGAATGGACTTTAAGATAAACACACATTTCATGCTACACTGATCTGAATAGTAGGTAAACTCTTGGGTTTAAGGAGTTCTTCATAGTCTTCCTGAACTAGAATGAGAATCCTTGTGAGTAGGTCCCTTATACTGCTGGAAGCTGTAATTCACAGTGTGCTAGCCTGACTGGTCTCACTCTTACACTGCCCATGCTCAAAAGGCCTTCAGAGTTGACTTTATAAGAGCAAGTCTCAGAGATAACTAGAACACTCAAACATTTGATCATTAAGTTTTATTATTTTGTTGAGTACCAGGTGTAATTCAATAGGTAGACATTTGTCAGAAGAAAAGTATTTCTAGGGTGCCAGGAAACATGATTATTTCATCCTTAATGTCTCTTCCTCAGCTCTATTCACAGAGCTCCACCCAGTGAGCCCAGGGCTGTAGGAGGAAAAAAATTGTTCCCTTGTAGCAGTATCCCACAACACTGACTCTAAGAAACAAAAGCCTGTTTATCTTGTTCATGTGATTCTTTTAATTAATTAAGAGTATTCCAATTACATCGGACTTCTTCATAAAGTATGTCCAATAAAATTAATTTCCTATGGGAGTTTGGATAATGAATATGTAATATATAAGTTGTCTATCTCCTAATTAGGGAACAGAATTAAAACACTTAAAATCAATATGATGAATCCTAATTAATATTCAGTTCTACCTGCATGGTCAAGTTTGCTCCCAGGTGGTAAAGTAGTTTTAGAATACCATTAAACACTCTTGATTATCAAACAGGGAAATATATGTATCATATTGTGATGACTTGTTTTAGTTGTTCATCTAGAGTCACTTGGCAGTGAGACTCAATGGGATGATAGATAAGGTTGTCCTGTGGACATGTCCATAGAGACTTTGATAGTTACACTGGTTAATTTTGAATGATGTAGCCCACTGTCTACAGCATCATCTAGATTTGGTTTGGGTCTTTATATGAGTGACAGGAGGAAGCTAAGTAGAATCCATGTACGTGTTAATTGATTTCTCCTTGCTCTTCAGTTTGGAGGTGCTATGATTTGACTAGTACTTCCAGTTCCTACCACTCTGATTTTCCCCACAATCAACAGCCCACCTATATGATCTCTGCTAAGATGTTTGTGATATTTTGCCTCAGTGACAGTAAGTATAAAACAATTAGAGACATATAAAAGAATGAAATGAGTAAGCATAACTTTCGAAAAAGTGGTTTTTATTCAACAATTTTTTGAGTATAACAAAATGCAAGAATTAAAAAAAACCCAGCATAAGCAAAACAAAACAAAACAAAAAACAGAAACAAACCACAGTCTGTGTTATTTTACAGAGCATCTCAGACAGGGATTGCTTATATCAGTTGATCTGTGGAGGATTGTCATGACTACCTTATTTGATGTAGAAGAAACAAACCTGGAAGTGGGTGGGACTTCTTCCTGTTTTTTACAAGCAGTATATTTATAAAAGTAGAGAAAGCTACCATAGGAGCAGCCCCACCTACACTCATTCATCTGCTCTTGACTGTTGCTTTGATGTGACTGGCTAGACTAGCTAGACATCCTGCCTTGACTTCTTTGCAGTGATCAACTGTAACCTGAAATTTTAAAACATGATAATTTTCCCCCTTAGTTCCTTTACATGAGGATATTTTTATCAAAGTCACAGAAATGAAAGTAAAGTACATATTTTATGTAACATGTATACATAGGAAATAGATACAGACTTCTAATTCCATCTGTCTAATAGTTAGTTCATATTTCTTATGCCTAATTTTTTTGTGTGTTTTGGAGTTAATGCTTTAAAAAAAAAAAACAAGGCAAATTTCCAACTGAGGAGCTGAAACATTACTGTGACCTTTTCTAGCTAACACTATGTACAAATCCTAGAATGAAATGCAAAAAACAAAGACAAAAACAAAACAAAAATATTACTTAACACTGCATATCCAAGCTGTAATCACATAAGAGATAAAAACTATAAATGGTGTTATTAAATGCATATGAATTGATCATACTGTGGTGAAGAAGGCCCATATTATATGGACTCACTCATAAGTAAAATCTTGACTAACAATATATTGTGGTTTAGACACTAAATGACCCCTCTTAGTTTCATGAAGTGATGCTGTTTGTGAAGACTGTGGTGCCTTTTGGATGTGGGGACTTGCTGGAATAAGTAGGTCTCTGGGGTCATTCTTCAGAATCCACTTCAAGCTCACTCTGCTTCCTGACAACTACTGTAGTGTGACCACCTGGTCTCCTTCTGCCAGCTCCAGTCTCCACACTCATGAACTGCATCCCCCTAGGTCTATAGTCTCTACCCTCATGAACTGTATCCCCCTAGGTCTACAGTTTCCAACCCCATGAACTGTATCTCCCTAGGTCTTTCATTCAAAATAAACATATTCTCTCTTAAGCTGCATTTGCTGGTGTGTTCTACCATAGCAATAGGAAACATAACTAAGATATATGTTTTGTGAAAACTCATTTGGGAGATTTCCGTAGAGACACCCCTTAGAAGAACATTAAGCAAAACAGGCCATCAAGGTTCATCCAACAGCTTTGATATTCCATAAAATACTCACTGTGATTCTCTAATTCAAGGACTTAAAGATGTTGTGGTTGTTGTGGTTTTATTGGGGAGGGGGGTGCTTTTTTGTTTCTTTGTTTATTTTGCTTTTTTTCTCTATTCATCCTAGAAGATCAGATTCCATTCTCTCCAGAGAGTAGACTTATGAAATAGCAACAGGCTTCTTCCTGTTACCATATTTTCCTCTACTATCTTCTTGGACCAGAAAATACTTGGAGATGGCAGGCATAGAGAAGGAATCTGAGGGCACTACTCCAATATGTTATGAAAAGCAGGAAGGCACATATTTCAGAGCCTGGGACTCATACTCCTCTCCAAAACTGCCTACTGTTACATATCAGTCCAAAGCACCTTTCCATTCCCTCTTCTGACATTGTTTCAGATTTTCCATCTTGTGCTCCAGCAGCTTTTATTATTCTAATTGAATGAGTGTAGACAAATGTTAGCAGAAGGGAAACCACAGGAGATGGGGTATATGATGGCTTCGTCAGTACAGTGCTTACCCTGAAAGCATGAGAGCCTAGGTTCCATTCCTAGACCTGGTATAAAACACAGAACACACACTCTAAAATAAGGGCCTATTTGCAATAAAATAAATAGGCAGCTTCCTGGATCTCATTGGGCAGGAAACCTAGTCTACTTGGCAGGTTCTAGGCTGGTGGATAAACTTGCTATAACAACAACAAAAACAAAGCAGAACAATAGATGTGGAACAAGAGCCAAGGTTATCATAACACACACACACACATACACAGAGAGAGAGAGAGAGAGAAAGAGAGAGAGAGAGAGAGAGAGGGAGAGGGAGAGAGAGAGAGAAACAATCCCCGGCCCCACCAGTATCACCATCACCACTAACAACAACATGTATCAAAGAGGAGAAATGGATTTCAGATCTGGCTTTTTCCCCAACTATAGTTCTTGAGAGTATAAAGTTCACTCTTCTACACTATGTCACTTCTTGATTAAAAGTAACTTTCTAGGATGAGGAAGCCGTTTTATGACATAAATGAAATCATCACTCAGAAGGAATAATTAATCCAACCTCACTGGTGACATTTGGAATCTTGATGCTAGTGTAGAAAAGCAGATTACATACAAACCCTAAACTATCCCCTTGACAACAATGATAGACTTTCTAATTCCTCCAGGCAGCACAGGACATTAAGTCCTAAGACTAAACACAAAATTCCTCCAGGCAGCACATTAAGTCCTGAGACTAAACACAAAATTCTAAATAATTCACATATAAAATCTGTATTATTTCCCTATCAGATCTAGAGAACTGAAACTTTAGTTGGGGGGGGGGGGAGGTTCTGGGGTTGCATGTATGCAGGATGTTCTCTGCAGAGTGACTATAGCAGCTCTCAGTCTACCTGAGATACAGTCAGTCAACAGAGCATGCTCTTCAAAGCCTGTCTCGCAGGTACTCAAAGGAGATGGGTACAATGATAAAAACCTATAACAGGTTACTGTAGAGCCTGTTCCAATCTCCTTTGCAGTTCTCTTGGAGCCAGGCCTCAGCCCAGATAGGAGCAGAGCACACCTTCAGGCTTCTCTGTTTTTCCCTCTTCATAGTCTATTTCCTCTCCTGTATCTTTCCAAGTCTTAGTACAATTAATTGTGAAGATGCACAAGAATCTGCAAACTCCATACCTGCTCACCAGACTCAGATCTACTCCTAAAACACTAGTGTGAAAGCAGGGAGCTTCTGAAAGAGTTTGGTCTAAAGAAAAACAAAAAGAAATACTATTTCTCTTAGAGGCTCCTGTCTCCTGTACATCCATTATTAGGATGCTAGAAGACCTGTGTACTACTCTTTCGCCATCCATCCACTTCTTAACACATCCTCTGATGCCAGGCTTTCAGTTTTAATAGTCATGTGAACATTCTTATATCAAATACCACTGGCAAAATAAGAACTTCTAGATCCACCAGAATAATCTCACCTACCTACCCATTTTGCTTCCTCCAGCATTGGTCTACTGACTATACTCAGTTGCAAATATTCTTCCCATTTCTTTATATATCCACTGAATTTTTTCTCATTTAGTAATGTATATATGTCTCTTTCTAATAATCCCTGACCATGATTCACATTCTCATCCATTTCTGAAACTCCCCTGTTCATGTCATAAGGAAGATTTGAAAACTAACTTGTCACAACTCTGTGGAGTACTACACCATGGCTGGGAATACCATTTGTGTTTTGACTATGAGCTCATGTTCGAAACATTGTATAAACAATGATCATACAAAACCTTCCTAATACTCAGTCTCTCAACTTGAAGATGAAGAACAATAGAATTCCCCCATTTTGTTGGATTGTTCCAATAAACTAGTGCATTCTTTGGGTTATTATTTCTTTGAAGCATAAGGTACAACATTTAATAAATTATTGGTAAACTGCTACTGCCTTTAGTTTGCTGCTGGTTTCATCTGTATTGCATCCTCCGCTGGAGATGTTCTTCCTGAGAACTTTCATCAACCAATCTTCCCATCGCATCTATGGCCAATTGGACTACTCATCATAGCAGCATGATTCTCTACTATGTAATGGCCCTAGAGTATATCTTCTCTATGACAATAATAATTACTTGACCACAATACCCACTTCTAAGTTAGTAACAAATGCCTGAAACTCCAGCTGATGCTTGCTCTTTATTGTATTTCTGTCTCTGGACCCTAGCTTAAGTTAAATAATTAGGATAAAGTCCATATAAAGTTAAAGGTTAGAATTCTAACAAAAGTCAGAGCTTCATGACCACACTGACTGCTGGGACACTGCTCCTACCAGCCTGCACTCAGAGACCGTGCCTAACATACTCTGGTTTGGTAGTAATAGAAATTTGTTCACATGCTAGTTCTTATTATAAACTTCAGGCCTGACCAGCTAGTGTGTTCTCTGATCAAGGTTCACAAATGACCTTTTCCTCTAGTCCAGTTGCTGAGTCAATAGCCAGTTACCTCAAGTAATGGTCTCTGACTGGGTGATAGTCCCAAGGAGAGGATGTGGGCCAATTAAGAGTTTTTCACACTTGCAAAGAGCTTTGTCCTGCTGAGTTCAGAACAGAATCAATCCTGGCTCTTTCATGAATGCAGAACCCTGCAAAATTAGAAAACCTTTTAATACTTATTGAAATCAAGTAGAGTTCATAAAGCCTGCAGAGAGCTTCCTACCTCTAAAGGGTAATGATTTCCGTCCCATTCACTACCATAAGCAATGCCCCGAGGCAGAGAGAAAAACCCAAACAAAATTGCAATTTTAAAGAACTGCAGGCCTTTAATCCCAGTGTTCATGATTTCACACTCACTCCTTCAAGGTTTTCTGTATGTTTTCTTTTCAGCTCTATATAAGATTTCCATGATGGCTATACTTCCATTACATGTGAAGTAATATAATGAAGCAAAACAATCAAGAAAACTGAATCTATGGATGAATTTCCTGAAATGGAAAATCTGGAGGAATTTCATGACTAAATATTTAAAGAAACTCAAGGGCTTATAAAATTTCACAGCAACAAATATTATGGAAAAATGAGTGGAAATGTAAGACCAAGAAAAGAGCTAATAATGAGAAAGGATAGCAATACAGTCTCTAGTCATCAAACTGATAAGCATTTCCTATAACTTCTTTGTGGTTGACTGGTACTTCTGAAACTAACAGGACATTACATAGTGACCCGAACAAGGTTTTGTTGTCCTGCATGCGTTTATGTATAATAATAAAACTCCCTCTTCATATTCTTCCTCCGACGATAGTCAACAAAACCAAAAGATGCATGGGGTGTCAAGTTGTTCTTAAAATAATGAACTTTCAGGGCAGGGGACCAGGAAGGGCCTCAGTGATTGTGATGTAAAGTGAATAAGTAAATGAAATTTCTACATACAGAGAGCCAGTTGGATTAGCACCATTTATTGAAGATGCTTTCTTTTTTCCATTGTCTACTTCTTGGCCTCTTTGTCAAAGATCAAGTGTCCATAAGTGTGTGGTTTTATTTCTGGGTCTTCAAGTCTATTCCATTGATCAATGTGTCTGTCTCTGTACCAATACCATGCAATTTTTATCAATATGGCTCTGTTGTAAACGTTGGTTGTGGTGATTCCACCAGCCGTACTTTTATTGTTAAGAATTGTTTTCACTATGTTGGGTTTTTTGCCTTTCCAGGTGAATTTGAGAATTGCTCTTTCCATGTGTTTGAAGAATTGTGTTGGGAGTTTGATGGAGATTGCATTGAATCTGTAGATTGTTTTTGGTAAAATGGCCATGTTTACTATATTAATTCTGCCAATTCATGGCCATGGGACATCTCACCATTTTCTCAGATCTTCTTTGATTTCTTTTTTTGAGAGACTTGAAGTTATTATCATACAAGGCTTTCACTTGTTTGGTTAGAGTTACCCAAGATATTTTATATTATTTGTGGCTATTGTGAAGGAAGTAATTTCCCTAATTTCTTTCTCAGCCTGTTTATCCTTTGTATAAAGGGAGGCTATTGATTTATTTGGGTTAATTTCATATCCAGCCACTTTGCTAAAATTGTTTATCAGCTGGAGAAATCCTCTGGTATAATTTTTGGGGTCACTTATATATACTATCATATCATCTGAGAAGAATGATACCTTTATTTCACCTTTGCCAGTTTGTAATCACTTGATACAAATTGCTGTCTTATAGTTCTAGCTATAGAACAATTAAAGTACTATATTGAATATATATGGAGAGAATGGGCATCCTTGTCTTTTCCTCTGTTTTAATGGGATTGCTACAAGTATGTCTCCATTTTATTTGATATTGGTTGTTGGTTTGCACTAAGTTGCCTTTATTATGTTTAGGTATGGGACTTGTATTCCTGATCTCTCCAAAACTTTTATCATGAAGGGGTGTTGTATTTTGTCAAATGCTTTTTCTGCATCTAAGGAAGAAAGCAATCACAAGTGAGGAGGGATGGAGGGAGGTACCCAAGAGGGAAACTGGACATGTGGTAGGGGGAAAGAGGGGAACTGATCTGGTATTTGGTGAGGAAAAATGACTGAAGTTCTGAGGGCCAGCAGAAAGAGTGAAAACTGGCAACCTCAAGAGGTAGGAAATTGTGGGGGAGAGTCCAGAATGCACCAGAAACCTAAGAAGTGAGAGATTCTTAGGACTCAACTGGGGGAGGAGGGACATTAGATGAAATGCCCAGCAGTTGGGAGAGGGAACTTATAGAGCCCACCTCCAGCAGGAAGACAGGACATCAAGTAAGGGATGTGGTTGTCATCCCACAGTCAAAACTCTGATCCATAATTATTCCCATCTGAAAGAATTACAGGGATGGAAATGGAGAGGATCCTGAGGAAAAGAAGGTCCAGCAACAGGCCCCAAATGGGATTCAGCTCAATGGGATGTCTCAAGGCCTGAAACTATAACTGAGGCTGTGGGGTGCTCACAAAAAGGGACCTTGCATGACCACACTCTGGAAGACCCAGCATGCCACTGAAAGAGTCAGATGCAGATATTTGCACCCAACCAGTGGATAGAAGCTGCTTTCCCCTGTGATTGAATTAGGGAAAGGCTGGAAGAAGCTAAGGAGGAGGGCAACCCTTTAGGAAGATCAGCAGTCTCAACTAAATTGGAATCCCGAGATATCTCAAACACTGGACCACCAAACAGGCAGCATACACCAGCTAATATGAGACCCCCAACACACATAAAACAGAGGACTAATGGGTCTAGGTTCAGTAGTGAAGAGACTGGAGGCCCCAGGGATTTTAGAGATCTGCTTGGTAGGGGGTAGGGAGTGGGGACATCTTGATGGAGACAGGAGGTGGGGAGGAGGTATTGGATGTGAAACAGTTGGAAGATGGACAGGGTGGGGGAATAAAATCTGAAGTGTAAATAAATACATAAACAAATAATTAAAAGACAAAAAGTAAATAAAATTTAAAAAGAAAATAAATGACTAAGATGATAAAAATATTTTATTTTCAAAATTACTTCCATGTAACACTTTGATATATTTTAGTTAAGATAACAGTGTTTTAATAATATTTGGCTTTTGATAGAGGAAAAATGATCCATACATATTTATAGAAAATTTAAATTATCTAAAGTGATTTGTGATGAAAACCAACTCATAAAGGTAAAACAACTGAACTAAAGGTAATTTCAAACCCGTCGTTTCTAAACATTTTTTAAAAGTCAGTATAGAGTCAGAAAGCCAGGGGGTGGTAACACACACCTTTAACACGAACACTCAGGAAGCAAAACAAGGCAGATGTTTGTGAGTTTGAGGCCAGCCTGGTCTACAGCATGAGTTCCAGGATAGCTAGGGATACACCATAAAAAACCCTATCTCAAAATTAAAACCACAATAAAATATTATCATGGAAATGTATTTTAATGAAATATCAAAATTGGCATTTCTTTAAAGATTTCACAAACTTTCCCCAGCTGCACAAGCATCATGCTCCTTTCTGTATAGTGTCATAACACCCACACAATAAGGGAGATGTTTGACATAGAGAGTCTTAGAACTTCAGTGTAAAACTTTAAATCTTTCCCTGTCTACTTGCTTAGAATCAGCCTGAGAGATACACTTCTGGAGGCACTTCCAGGGGAGTTTAACTGAGAGTGGGATCCTGTCTCTCAGTGTGGGCAGCATCATACCATAGGCTCAGGATTCAGAAGGAATGAAGGTGAAAATGAGAACATATGTGCTTACTTTTTCTGCTTCTACAGCCACTGAGATGTAAGGTCACAGCCACAGCTCCCACTACTAACAAGAACTGGTTCAGCCTCCTTTGTCTTACCCAACATAATAGACTGTTCCCTGGACTATGGCCCCAAGTAAATCCCTTCTGGCCTAGAATTGAAGGTGTTACAGTTTAAATGTGATATGTACCCCACAGGCTCACATGTTTAATCACTAGACTTCCAGTTAATGGCACTCTTTGGGGAGGTTACAAAACCTTTGCTGAAGGAATGTCATTACAGGGGGTGAGGGGCACATACTGTTAGAGATCATAGCTTATTCAACCTTTATCTATCTATCTATCTATCTATCTATCTATCTATCTATCTATCTATCTTTATTTATTTATTTATCTCTTTCTCTTTAGTTCTTCTTGATCTGTATAGTTGAACAATGATCAGATAACCGGAACTCTTGCTCCTTAGCATCCTCTACCATGCAAGCATAGGGCCTATCCATCTGGAAATGTAAACCAAAGGAAACCCTTTCTTCCTTCCCTAACTTGCTAGTGATGGTATTTCATCACAGTGTTAGAATTGTAAGCAAGCCATCAGGATGCAAGAAGCAAAATAACTGAAAAGGTTAGGTAGTCAATGAAATCAATAAGTAAAAACATTGAAATTATGAATTGTTCCTATTTTATGAAAAAGGACAAAAATAAGGGTGCTGTAAGTCTAAGATAAGAGCAAGATTATCAGCTTGGGAACACTTCTCTGTATTTTAAAAAAATCATTTAATAAAGGAATTAAATTTATTTCATAACAAGGAGCACCTCACTCTCAAAAAGAAAAAGACAAGTGGGCATTACCATACTTGCTTATAGGATGGAAGACAACGTATTTAAGGTCTTCATGTTGTTCACCCATCTCAGAGCTTCTCCTCGTCCTAAGCATCTCTAATGAGGGAGCATCACCTGACAAGGATGCAACACTCATGCCTGCTTGTCTCCTTTTCTGGAATCTCTGGAGGAAGGCACAGTCACCCATGTTAATCAGGTGAGTAAAGGCTTGTTATAGGTGGTTCTGTCTTGATTATTCTATTTTTGTTTATTCTATGAGAAATAAATAAAAGACTCCAGGACACATGTTGCTAGCTTAAAACAATCTTCCCTTTTTATGGATAAGGTAATAAAAAATTATATCCTAGTTTCCCATTATACATCAGTGGAGTCAACATTGTGGAACTATTTTCAATTGTCTTCAATCTCAGTGAAACTTCATTCATCAAAGATGACTTTGTGTGTGTGTGTGTGTGTGTGTGTGTGTGTGTGTGTGAGAGAGAGAGAGAGAGAGAGAGAGAGAGAGAGAGAGAGAGAGAGAGAGAGAAAGAAAGAAAGAGAATCCATGCACAGGCATCCCAGGCATCCCATGTGTTCTTTGTACAGGATGTGTATGTATGCTTGTGTATAAAACAAAGATCAATCTTAGGTGTCATTTCTCAAATGCTATCATGTTAACCACCTTGATTGTCATTGGCTTGGACCTCCCCAAACAGGCTACATTGTTTAGCCAGTGAACTTTGGGGTCTGTTTCTGTCTTCCTCTCCAGTGACAATGATCTCCTATTATGTCCAGCATTTTCATGTCCTGGAAATCAGACTCAGAACCTTGTGTTTACAAGGCAAGCACTTTATCGAGTTATCATATCACAAAGGAAGACACTTAAAATAAAGGTAAGATGGTTAGCTCAAGGATCGTTGTTCTAGAGACATTGTCTCTTCTCTAGATTCATCTGTCACATAAAAGTGAGGTATGGCTCTAAAGTTGCCTGCAACTCCCTTGGTGTTTCTCACCCTTGAAGAGTATTTTCAAGCATAAAATATATGGTGTTTCACAGAGATTCACGGCTATTCTATACATGACATTTTAATAAAATTGTATGTTTTTCATCTGGTTATTGGCTCAAGGCAAGTAATTTTTGAGATATAATCATCAAGTTTTCAACCCAAAAGTACAGTCATAGATTTGTTAAAACATACTTTTCATAAGGGATTTTAAACATTTGGCACCGCCCCCCCACCACCACCTTCTGGCCCACTGTCCAAAGGTAGGAGAGAAAAGATGGTAAATAGGACAAGGGGATGTGGACCTGGTGTGAAGTAGTTGTTTGGGTGATTCAGTCTCCACTTATTAGGATAGCAGCAGTCTAGGTCAGTAATGCTAGGATACCAAATACAATCAGCATCAGTGGTAACACAATCCAGCAGAAACAGCCAGGCCTCTAACAAATCAGCATGAGCCAATGAGAGTCACCAGAACCAGCTGGGACACCAGTAGAAGTTTTCTTTCTTGCCTCTGTCAGTAAAGTGAAGGTCAGCAAAGTTTCGAGACCAATGAAGTGTGTGTGGCAAGGTTAGCTATGCAAGTTCACCATCACTGTCCTTTGGGTCTTATTTGTACTCTCTCCAAACATCATGTCTCCTCCTACGGCTCTTCCCTTAGCAAGAGAGCACATGAGTCTACACCATATGAACCAACCAGAAATGTCCACTTCAGAGAAGTCCAGACTTTCCCAAAGTCTGCAACTGTACATTCAAAAGCCATCACTGTTTCCCCAGGTTGGAATGCCTCTGAATACTCTTTTTGTGTGGTGACTCCTCTTCACCCCCACCATCCCTCACCTCTGCTATTCTGTGAGGATTACTTAGCACAGGATCTCTTCCCACTGCTGTGCCTGCTGCCTTAAACAACAATACATACCTGGCAAATGTCTTATCAGAATTGTCTCCTAGAGATTGATCTTGCCTTTGTGTGTGTGTGGGTAAATGCATCTATGAGTGAAGTTGTCTGTGTAGGCCATAAAAAGAAAGACTCACTTCATCAGATTCACTTGATCTGGAGTTAGAGGCAGTTGAGTGAGGCTCACCAACATGGATGGTGAGAAATGCACTGTGACCCTTGGAAAGAGCAATACACACTACTGAGCCATCTCTCCAGACCATCTACACCATCTTTGAATTAAGTTATACCCCTTCTTTACCTTCCTTCAAATATGACAATTCTGACACCAAGTACAACCCAGAATAAAACTTCAATAATATATATTTTGTTATAATGGAGAGGAAAACAGCAAATGTTCTTATACATTTTAAAGAGAAAAACTACCTCTTTTGATATAAATGCATACTCTGCTTATAATACTCCAAGATAAAACATCTGGTTTGGTATGAAAGTATAGACCTGTTTATAGAATTATTCTGACTTTGGAAAGGCCTCTGTCAGTACCCCTCACCAATGGGTGCTATCAGTTTCTTTTATCCCTTTCTCTTTCTAACTAGGTTGCAAATATCTCATGCTGGAGGGACCGCTTGCTAATCTTTTCCTGGTAGATAGACTGAAATGTGGATTTCTAAAATTCTAGGGAAGACTGCTATTGCTATGCAATCTATTCTTAGAAAATCAATTCTCTGGATGCTCAAATTCAAACAACTAAGAGTTATTATGTGGAGAAGCTGTTTTTAAGTACCTGATAAATTTAATGAAAATAGTTGGTTTGGCATATAAATATTACATTTATGAGGAAATATTACCACATAAAGGCAGCTCTTTAATAGATTCCATAAGACTGTCAAATTTTAAATATATGTGTCTGTGTGTCTGTGTGTTTGTGTGTCTATGTGTCTGTGTGAGTCTGTGTGTGTGCATAGATTAGAATATGATCATGTGTGTAAAGGAGTCTACAGATGCCAAAAGTTGTTGTCATATGCCTTGGTCCTGAAGTTAGAGGTGATTGTGAGCTGGCCAGCTTAGATACAGGGACTTTGGTCCTCTGCAAAGGTAGTAAGTGCTCTTAATAACTAATTCATCTCTCTCACCCCATCAAATATTCTCTAAAAAATAGTTTAAAGGAACGTGGGAGATAGCTAAGTTGGTCATGTGTTAGTGTTACTCACATCAGGACCTGAGTTCGACACCTAAATCTCATGAGGAAGTAAAAACAGGCATGTCTATTACTTGTAATTCTAGTGCTGGGAATTGGAGACACGTAGATATCTGGACCTACAGTCCAGCCAGTCTAGCCTGTTCTGTAAGCTCCAGGCCAGTTACATAATTATCCCAACAAAATACTATGGGTAGAAACTGCAAGTTCATTCTTATATGAGGTTGCTTCCTGTAGTGACTGTAATATTTTTTCTTGATTTCCTTGAGGAAACATAACTCAATTTACTGTTTTAATTTTAATATTGCCCCAAATCATCCACAGAGTATGAAGAATAAGTTCTGTATCGTGAGGTGTTTGAAGTATTTATCACATACTACTTATTGAAAGATAATATAAATTTAAATAAATAGGACAAACATAATTTAATACTAAAGCTTATGCTGTAAGCCCATGTATGCTACAGCAAGCCTTCATATCTATAGCATCACTCCCTGTTTTCAAGCCCTATGGATTTCCCAAAGGATGAAGATGCTGCCAATTAACAAAAAGTAAATGCTCATGGCACATTCCAGCTAGCATACCTGTGGACTCAAAGCTTTGTTTATATTTGCATTCTTATCCTCTCTCTCTCTCTCTCTCTCTCTCTCTCTCTTTCTCTCTCTCTCTCCCTCTCTCTCTTTCTCTCCCACCTTTACCTCTCTCTCATTGTTGAAGGACTCAGATCAAGAAGAGGTAGAAATCTAATGGTGAAAAGAATTAAGTGAACGTTTCAATAATGATCATCAACACTCGTCACCTATAGGTGCTAAATACAATGTATGTTGAAATCATTAATGGTTTCTAATTATATCGCATTGCTTAAAATTAATTACCTTTATTTTCAAAATTACATATTGGGTGGAGGCAGAACTATAATATAAACATTGTAATTTCTAAATTGCTTGCAAATTGAAATCATGAGATTCTAATGAAAATGTTAAACGACAAATGTTTTTGTCCATTTGAATTTTTATAGCATATCAGTTTCTACCTTCGAAAATATTAACGTCAGTTATATTATTTACAATTAAAAAGCCTTGGTATAATTTAAAAATGAATATTCATAAAAATGAACAGGCTTTTATTCGTGTCTTTTTATAGATAATCATTTTGAGAAACAAAAGCTGAATTGATATCACTCTTTTAATTTCCATTTTAATTTCAGGGTCATGTTCATCCTGGAGAAGCACTAAAATAATTATATTTGGGGCTGGCAAGATGGTTCTATTGGTAAAAATGCTTGCCCCCAAGTCTGATGCTGTTTATTAATTGAAATATAGTATTTGAACCTGAAATAAAAGAAAAAAGGTAGTCAGTCTACAGTGAAATTATTCAGAGAATCAATATTTCAGTAGCAGTGTGGAAGATATTTGGGGTTGAAGTTAGGACCAATATCATAGGAGAAAAACTAAGCAAGCAATGCAAGGAGAAATCTTAGAAGCTCTCAGAGGATGCCAGCTGGTGAGAAGAGGTGAATTAGATGGGACACATTATAATGGATAGAAAAGGGAAAAGAGGAAAAGATCCTTTGGAAGCTTTGTAGGTACTTTGGGGAAAATTAATGGAAAATTTTCATTTTTAGAAGTGAGGCCAAAAATAAAAAAAGACACCAAAAAACAAAAACCAATTATCTTCTCAACCTTGTAGTTGAAAAGACAACCATACAGAGAGAATAAGTACTCAACCTTAAACTGTTATTGGCTTCTGGAACCGTGAGGCTTTCCCTCAAACAGGCTGGCTTGCTACCTATACCTGAAAGATGCACTGCTTTAAAAAGTGACAATGTTGAGATGCCCAAGATGCAGTCCCACTCAGTCCCCAAGATGCGGTCCCACCTAGTCTCCGAAAGAGTAGACCATTCACCATGCACTGGCTTCCACAAAGTCTTAATCAAGTCTCTAAATAGCCTCATGACTTCAACCCTTAATCATAACAGGATCAGATCTTGGGGTGACTGAAAAGCCAAGGAGTACAGCACAAATCAAAATTATTTTATCACAGCATGGAGGCTCAGAAGACAAAGGATTAGCAGGACTATGAAGGGCAGAAATCAAGGAACCCTGTCCCAAAGAAGGACAGGCACATGTGTAAATAATGAATTGGTACACTTAGTTGTACAAATGGACTATCAGCAGAGAACAAATATGTACAAAAGACCTGCTTTGAAATGCTATTTGTAAGGACACAGCAGTGGTGACATGTTAATGGCTTGGGTACACAGCTCTTGTAATGAGTGTTCCAGCTCATTAAACTGACATGTGTATTGACAACACCATGCCTATGGCTAGGTGTTACAGATTAGAGGTAGGGAAGGAGATCAGTTTTAAATGATTTATTAACATCGCCTGTGTCTAGTTAAAGCAATGAGAGCCGAGAGCTGTCTCCAATCAGAGGTGCGTTTGTGGTATTTTGTGTTTTGCTTCCCCCTGGTTCATGGATAAGTAGAAGCAGTCTATCAGCTCCTTGTTCTTTCCTGAATAAAAGCACCACAAAGCTGATAGGTTAAAGCAATCCTCTTTGTAGATATGGAGATGAAATGGCACACTCTTAGTATTCAAGATGGATGTGGAGCTCACTTCTTATACGTAGAAGATATATATGAAAGCGTATGTCTCAATTAGTGAAGCCACTTCACACATGACTGAAGACCTGGATTTGGAAGTTAAAAGCATGAACTGCTCTGCAGAATACCCATGTTTGGTTTCCTGAACCCACATCTTTAAATTTAATCAATTTCCTCAATTAACCTGTGATAATTATATAAGAAATGGAGTTCACTACGAGATATTCATATATTCACCTAATATACTGTCATTATGTTCACCTTCCCGGTCCTGAATTTCCAAGGTGGTTCCCTTCCTCTTCTCAAATAGCCCTGCACCTACTCTCATATGTCTTTAAAAACATATGGATGCTGCAATTCTGCAACTACTCCTCATGAAGGAATATTTAAAAATAATTTATACATTAGTTATGAATTGCAAAGCACTCTTTTGTCTAGCATATCTGCAATAGCATTGCTAATTCTTCTTACTCTTCCGGTTAAATATTTGTATGTTCCAGCTTATGAACTGAATTCATATTTGTGTCCTTGCATGAAATATGTTTCATGAAATATTAGAAATCATTCATAATAACTCATAAATACATACATGTGAGCACATTAATATTAATTTTCCACCTTAAAACATAATAGAAAAGTTCATAGCAAAAGTCTGACAAATTCTTTTATGAAAAATTTTACAAGATAATAGCATAACTAAAATATTCCACATTGGACTTTCTATACTCCCTAAAACAGTCAGCTCTTTGGAAACAGTGCTAACATTTAAGTCAAAAAAAGTAGATAGATAAATAGATAGATAGATAGATAGATAGACAGATAGATAGATAGAGATAGAGATGGATATATGTTTCTAGAGGTGTTATGGCATGAGAACTTATTTTAAAAAATAGTCTTGAGAGCTGAAAAACTGGCATTGTGGTTAAGTCCATATGCAGCTCTTACAGACTAGAATAATGTTCCCAAATACCCACCACATAGGATGAAATAAAACAATTTGTAACTCTTGCTCCAAGAAATTTAATAACGGTAACACACACAGATACACACACACACACACACACACACACACACACAAAGGGGAGTCAGAGACACAGACAGAGATTCAAATAATAAACGTTAAAATAACAATAGTGTTGGAATTTGAGGCTAACCTTTGAGAGTAGAAAAAAATGGGAGGGAATTCTGTGAATGAGCACAAAGAACTCTAAAACAATAATAGTGTTGATGATTGCCACCTCACCTTCCTATCAATAGACCATGAAGTTTAGAATGTACAGATCTGCAGATTGTAACTTGATTTATAGTCATTATTGGACTATTTCATGAAGATTTGAATAATTCTAAAGTAAAGAAAACTGTAAAGATATTACATGTCATGCCAGTAAATACTGCACACACAATGACTAAAATTGAGCTCCAGGAAGGCAGTGAGTGTGCCCAAGGTAAACATTTAAGTATTGAGCACAAGTACCCTGAATTCTGGTGAACTACATAGTTACCATTCTACAACAGTTTTAAAGGCTTGCTCTGTATCCACAATATTTCAAAATTGTGTAAGTTGATCAAATCTCCCCTTTTTTCTACATTATCCTACATGTACTTAATGCTACATCTCAAGGTAATTTTCTCTTCTTGACATTTACCTTTCCCTTAATACTCTGGTCCTTGAGCTTCTATTTGATCACAGGCACTATGCTCATTAAGAGAGAACACATGAACTTAAATTCTCACTCTGTTATATTCCAGTACTGTGGCCTTGACCAAGTTCCTCATTTGCTTTAAACTGCGGTTCTTTGTTTATAAAATGAGCATGTCTGTACTCAAACTCAGAGAATTTTACACATTATCTATGACAAATTAAAAATGCAGTACAAGGTAGCTGAATATCAGGGAGGTCCCCAAAGCATAACTTCAGTTGTCAGGAGCATAATAATGACCCAATGAAGACAGATATCACAGTTTCATTTTCTACATTTTTATAGTAGCATGCAAATTATAACACACTTTTCTTTTTCACTGTCAACCCACAGGTAACCTAGGCAGAAAGGAGAAAGGATGTGTTAAATCTGTTCTGTGTACACTTCCTTAAACATATACTAGAGAAAACCACTGCAAATATGAAAAATATTCAACATGGCTAAATACTTCTCTTTAAATGACTTACTTTGTGGGTCAGCCACCGAATAGTAAAAATATTGTCTCTAGTTATTTTTTCACCTGACAGCCACCTAAGAATGCATTTGTTAACCCAATAAAAACTTGGGGTCTATAATATTTGGTTGCACATCATACAGAGGTCTTGATAGACCATTAAAATTGATGAAAAAGACCTAGTCAAGTAGAATCAGTTCTGAAGAGATAAGTATATACATACACAGAAAAAGGGAACCATGAAGCAAAGTAAATTGAATTAGGATAGTAATATGAAAAATTTCCCTATATGTGCTGAATTTTTAAATTATGACTGACTTCAAAGACTTTCTTTTAAAAGTACATAAATGATTAATTTTCTCAAAATCATCTAGATGTAGTCAAATTAAAATATTCTAATAATTCTAGCAATTCCAGAAATCTCACCTTTTTATTATCTAACTTCCCCACATGTTTTCCATGAGCTGGTAGAATTTTAAATCATACATAGTATCTAATGTCAGAATATATCATTGTTATTTAATAGACTCATGTCCCACATGTTTCCTCCAGCACTGGTCAAAGAAGACCTTGCTTCAACCCATAGGCCATTATTGCCTTTGCAACTTGTAGAGGTAAAAATTCCCTTTCTAGGTCTCCACTTACTCATGTAAATGGTAAAAATAATGACATTATTTTCCAAACAAGGTTTTTCAAAAAGAAAATATCCTGGAAAAATAACATATATGGAAATGCTCTGTAAACACAGATTTGCATGTAAATTCTGATATACTATAAGGTAAATATTTGTCATCAGAACCTCCCACCTTAATTTGGCAAAATATAGCTAACAGTCATCAGCAACACTTTAGCCTTGTTTGCTTCAAAGTTTTAATCTAACAAAGTATCCTGCTGGAGATCAGTGTATAATATTAACAGTAAAATGACAAGGTGATCCAAACTGTAAATGTATTCATTGTTTTTATTTATCAAACATAGCCTGTTTCTCATAGGCAGCCTTACACACTGTGCTAATTCCCATGGAAGTCTTCATACATCATTGTTTTGTCCCCCAAATGCTCTCTTTCATGATCTGAGCACATCTGCCTTCTATGCCTACTCTAAACCTCATCACTTCTCCAAAGACTATGCCAATCATTCACTACTTCTTCAATGTATCCTTCTAGTTCTAAGATCTGTTTGTAAAAATATCATTACCTTTATCACTTAACATCCGTCTCCTTGCTTTGAAACAAGAGGGCTCATGGAGTTTTCTTTTCTATTTTTCATTATGAGTGTCTTTATGTGGATAGGTACACATGAATACATGTTCCTATGGAGACTAGAAAAGAGCATTATGTCTCCAGGAACTGGATTTACAAGTGTTTATGAGTCACCCAATGTGAATGCTGGGAACTGAACTAAGTTTCTCTTCAAGAGCAAATACCAAGTGCCCTTAACTGCTGAGCCATCTCTTCAGTGCCTGTGTTCATGTAGTTTCTATAGACTCTAAGAATCCTCATTGTATTCTGATTCTATTGATCACATCAGTGATACATGGATCCATTCATGATCATTACCAGATATTTGAAGATGTTAGCAAATGGAAACAATTCAGAGAGAGTAAGAAGAAATACACCCAGAGTCCCACATTATAGTGGAGAGAGAGTGTCTGGTGAGCGCAATGAAGGCTATTTTAAATTTAGGGGAAATTAAAGCTCATCAAACCTTATCACAGCTTGGATTGATAGGTCCTGCAATTCTCTATGTATTTCAGCTTTGCATCCTGGTCACTTTTCTGACTAGTATGTTCATTTTATAAAGCCTGAGACAATATGAAAAGATAGGGTGCATGACTTGAAAAGAATCTTTACCAGTGTTTCATTGAGTGAAGGGGAATGTTTATACACTTGGATATAAAATATGTCTTGGCTATGCACCATAGATTAGTGCTGAATAAATAAAAAGAACAGGCAGATAAGTACTTAGATGGATATATAAGTGGATATACAGAAATGAAGATACTGGGATCAACACATCCACAGTTGTGCGATTTTGATGGGAAAGCCAGTGATTGTGCCAACAAAGTGAAGACTAAGCATGCTTTTGTGCTTGTACAGGACCCCACATGACTTCATGGACACGATTTACTTCACGGCAAGCTTTTCTATGTCAACAGATTCTAAATCGTGCATGAGTTACAAATCAATAAATTCTCTATATAAACATTCCCATGCCACTCTGTTTAAGCAACCTCAGTTTTATTTCTTTAAATATCAAAATACAATGTTCTATTTCAACAAACACAAGGAATAGAACATGTAGTTCTCTTGAAGCTAAGTTTATATTTCTAGTTCCCTTTAAATTCTTCAATCACTTCACCTCTAAATCACAGATGTATTTTTCTCCTGGATGCTACATTTTCCCTCTGAAATGTGCACACTTCAGTTTATGAGTAAATTCTTTCTTAGTCTCTCTGGGCATTTAGGATAAATATTGTTATTTTAAGATAGACTGGATTCTTTAAAATATCCACTTTAAGAAAATTATGTAAATTTGAATTTCAAACAAAGTTTGACTATCTGTCTCTAATATGGATGTTTGCTCGGGTGTGCGATTTTTAGGAGATGGATATATCTGTAGATTCAAGCAGTTTAAGCTAGAAATTAACAGATAATAAAGCAATAAAGTACTTCTGGTGTTTTCAGAGATGAAAATGTGCTAAGCAGTATACTGATGCAAGCCCTTTGCTCATTTCATCAAGAACTTGTCCACCTTGATTTAAAAAAGTATTTTGGCATACATACTCTAAGAAGGAAAATAAGTCATGAAAAAAATATGCTTTGTGTTCCTACCCAGATTTTCAACTTTCTAAGCAGTGCTTTAGCAATCAAGGATATCATCATTTCCATAATTCTCTACATATATCAAAGAAGTCAGAGCATAATGAGTCAGAGGACAGTAGAGGTTTCTCGATCTCACTGGAGTTGGAGTGACAAGCTGTGGCTTGCTGCCTTACGTGTGGGCGCTAAAAGAACAATAGGCACTCTTAATTATTGAGCCATCTCTTCTGCCTTGAAATGTTATGTATAATACACTCTTTTGTGCCTCTGCCAGGATCCAATGCCCTCAAACTACCAGCTCACCTCTGTGTCTCCTTTAAATTTTTTATTACATTTAAAATACATATATATGCCTTCATGCCATGGCACATGTGTGGAGGTCAGGTACAATCTGTAGGAGTGAGATCTCTCGCTGCACCATGTGGGTCCAGAGGAGAGAAATCAGTTCATCAGCCTTATTGGCAAGCACCATTCCTTGCTAAGCCATCTTGTCAGTCCTTGCCTCCTGTTTTTGTACTCATCCATAATTGGTTTGAAAGAATAAAAAAAATCTCATCAATAGGAACAAAACTATTCACTAAGTGAATCTACTTACATTAGCATGTGAATTCTAGGAACTGTCTGATTGTTTAAAAGTAAGGGTATAATTATTGGAAATCTGAAAAGTATGGATAAAAGAGTTTAAAAGAGTACCCACTCATAGTCATCTAATCAGATTGGATTGAATTTGATATTTACCACATTCTTTTCTGGTATTTGCATTAATAGATATGGACATGTATGGAATAAAGTTGTGAAGAATGTACAAATAATTGAATATAGTGCATTCTTTTTACTTAATATTTTACAATAAATATCTTCTAGGGTAAATAATTTTTCAAATGCACATGTGTGGACATGGGTGCACAAATGAATATTTTGGCCTATCTAACATTCAGTTCAATACTTGCAAAATGACATGGTCCTATGTTTAAGTTTGTATGTGGTTCTATGGACTATTTTTTGTCTTTACAAATTACACGGCATAAAAATGCATGCCATCTCTAAGACATGAAGATATATAATCACCTCTATGCTACGTAAATGTCAGCATATTTGATGGTCATAACAATTACAGTTTGGTGGAATTGGAGGTGGAAATGGGTGTGGTTATAATACATTGTACAGATGTGTTCAATTCTTAAATAGACAAAATATTATATAATGTTTGAACTTAGTGCTTAAGAAAATAAAAGCAGAAATTAAAGATAAAATAATTTAACTGAGCCCTAGGTGAGGTTAAAAAGAGGACAGTGATGCACAACGGCTTCTATAACTCTACTATGTTATGATGACAGATGAAAGGCCAAGCCTAGTAAAGTCATTCAACACATAAACAACAGTAGCATGAATTTATGTTCTTGCTTTTCCCAGTGCTGGGATCTGTAATCATAGTAAATAATGTTGGTATTAGTTAGATTAATGCCCTTCATTTTTCATAAAAGTGATAACCATGTCTTTTCCATGCCTGTTTAAGAGCACGAATATTCTTCCTAAAGAATATAATCTGTGGAGATTTATAAAGAAATATCAGGTCTCCAGAGCATCTCTAAAGACAAGGCTGCAGGTTCCTCTCATTTTGTGATCTATGAGGCTACAGCCCTCCCCCCCCCCGATATATAAACATTTCTGTATCAGAGAAAATCTGCATAATGGTTAAGCATGCAACACCTGTCTTTGGAAGTAGTTGGAAGGGTAAGACAGGAAGTTTACCATGAGTTTAGTGCCAGCATTATCTACAGAGCTGGGGAATGTGTGTGTGTGTGTGTGTGTGTGTGTGTGTGTGTGTGCGTGTAGAGGGTTATTCTAGTTGCTTCTCTGTTGTGATAAACATACAACTAAAAGCAACTTAGGGGAGTAAAGGATTTATTTGGCTTATAGTTCCAGGTAAAAGAGAAATCTGAGCAGAAGCTCAAGGTAGGAACCTGAAGGCATACCTGACTGCTTTTCCATGAAGCATTTCTTCTGTCCAGGGAACTCAGGCACAGCCAATAATGCATAATTAGCTTGCTCACAGGTCCTTAGTTAGCTTTATTATCCAGTCCAAGACCACCTCTGAAGAATATTGCCACCCACGGTGGGCTGGACCTTCCAACATAAATTAACATTCAACAAAATCCTCCACAGACATAACCACAAGTCATTTTCCTATGGTCGAACCACTCGATTGAGACATCTCTTCTCAGGTAACTCTAAGCTGTGTCAAGTCAACAGTTAAGCTAACTAGGACAGGGATGTTCCTCATAGCTTGCAGAGAGGACAACAGAGGCTGGCATAAACATCAACTATTCCTAGAAAGTGAAACTTAGACTATCAGATTTTGGAAGAGGTTCCAGGAAGTAAAATGAATGTTGATGATAGCCCAGATCATAGGGGTGCTGGGGAGCTCTGGGAAATGCAGTCATTTATGTCACTGATGAACAATGTTCAAAGCACTTTAGCAGTTATTTGCTATGGCTTGTATATGTGTGACAATAGGCAGGTGGGAGATTGGAGATCCGTGAAACTGTGACAGAAGAAGAAACATTTTTATTATTATTAGTTTCAAAAACTATGCCCACAATACATTTATTGAATAAAATGGGCAAAAAAGTAAAAGAAACATGATTATCTACAAAAGTCTAGCTCACACAATGTGTGAGCTTATATGCTATATATGATGTATTTTATTGTGTGTATAAAATTCTGGGGGCTGGAGAAATGGCTCAGCGGTTAAGAGCACTGACTGCTCTTCCAAAGGTCCTGAGTTAAAATCCCAGCAACCACATGGTGGCTCACAACCATTTGTAATGAAATCTGACACCCCTCTTCTGGAGTATCTGAAGACAGCTACAGTGTACTGAAATATAATAAATAAATAAATCTTTAAAAAACATAAAATTATAAAAAAATTCTGAAAAATACTTCATCTAACATTTAGAAACATATGCATGGCCACTTAATGATAACAACATCATTGACTGTGGAGAGGTTTTCATGTTGTAGGCTCAGGTCCCTTATTGAACTTGATTATAATTATTAGCCTAATTTTACCTTGGGTTATCTTTGGCTCTGTTAATAGCCATTTCTCTTCACATATGTGACTTATTAACATCCTTACAAATAATATATAAAACCTTTTGGAATACACTGGCTTAACAAAACCCTGATGTTAAGCACTAAAATCTAAGAATATTATCAGAGAGCAACTGAGAACCCCTGGTTTTGATGTAATCTGTACCATTAATATCTCTAGCAATGTATTTTAAACTTAATAACTTTCTTTCCTCTGCTAGTAATCGAACTTAAACTGTTACCATGTTGAAATGTGGAACTGGAGTAATCTAAACTTGTCTTCCTGGGCCATGGTCACTCAACCATGAAAAATTTATCTCTTACATTCTTTGATATGGTTGTTCCATTTTTACATCAACACTATTGTTTGCTTTCTATAATAAAACATTAATGGTACATCTCTGTTAGTGGCTGAAGATAAACATTGATCTACCAAGTGAATCTGAGAGCAATGAATCATTCTTGTGCAATGAATAACTTCACAAGATCAAGGCAGTCAACATTTTACCATGAAGGTGGGAGAAACTCACAAAGATGAAGCCCAAACCCAGCTGCGGAGCTATTAATAGCTGATGTCTGCTAAACTGGAGGAGTCAGTTTCTTAAAAGCTTGTGGCCCTTGATAAGTAGACAAGACTCAAATAGATGGCATTATACCTGTGAACATACAGGCAGTGCTTATGGGACTTGGTGGGTTTTAAGCAACAACCACAAAACAGATACAAATTAAGGAGGAGTGAGAGGACACAAGGTGAATCTGGAAGTCATAAGGGGAAAAGAAGGGTTGAAGTTTATCAAAATGAACTTTACACATGTATGAAAATATCTAAGAATAGACTTATTCTATTACATAATAAGATAAGACAGGCTTTTTTTTAGCCCCTGTATCTGAAACAGTTTCTAGATGCAACCTCAGGGTTCTATGTAAATTCAGTGTTATATGCTGTCACATGCAGCATGTGTAACACCATCTCTCATAGTGCTCAACAAAGAAGGCATTCAGTATTGGATCCTTCACTAATGCACAAACTAATCACAAAGTAAATGTGTAGCAGTTAACAATTTTTTTAAAATACAGTTTATTAGGTCTCAATGTGGTATAATTAGAAAGATTTAAACAATGAAAATATACATGCCAGGGTCAGCTAGGAACCATCCTTCTCTTGACTGATAATGCATTAAGTGTTCACAGGATGACCTCCAAGAATTAGATGAAGCATTAAAATGAGCTGAGCTTGAATTCACTCAGGTGAATTTTATGTTAAGAAGACTGGAAAAGTAAAGAGAAAGCCCATCTTTCACTTTTTGATAAACTTGAAGATAAGGAGTTCAAGGTCACATTTCTTTGGATGTGGTTCCCACTCCAATATTTTGGCTATCTGTGAAATATATAAATAAATAAAGTGTCTAGTGACTGCTAGCAAGGGGAGTGAGCCTGAACAGAGCATAGATCTATGCATTCTATTTTCTCAGTTATGAATGAGTATGTCATCGAGATGGGCTGCAAACATTAGTGAGCATACAGAGGATATTGCTCAATGGGAACAATCAATATACATTGAATAAATTTATGGAATTTTTGAAGAAAAAACTATTGTTTTAAAAGAATAAGAATAATCTAAAGACACACTTGTGTCCCTCCATTTCATTATCACATTATTAAAACAATGGTCTCCAAAGTATTTGGAATTTCTTCACAAATTTCATGACAGGAGAAGAAAAAGGCTAAAGCTCGGTGTCAGCCAAAAGAGGAGCTTGTCTGAAAGGAAAGAGATGTAACATGGTTCTTGCAATCTTGCAGGAGACACAGGAACCCAGACAATGAGGAAGCAACATGGGCAAGATCACAGCTTGACCAGTACTGTTAGTTGTAAATATAACCCTTGCTGTCTATTTAAGTATAAGCTTGATGTAAAGACCCTAAAGAAAAACTTGGGAAGGGGCGCAGTTCCAGATTTCTTTGTTCCCCTTGCCAATGTTACCATATTGCATAAATCTCTCTCTCTCTCTCTCTCTCTCTCTCTCTCTCTCTCTCTCTCTCTCTCTTTCTCTCTCCCTCCCTCCCTCCCTCCTTTTTCCATTATTAGTTTGTTTAATCAGATTATTGAGGTTGTATAACTGAACCTGGCCTATGGGGAAATGTCAGGACCTATGCTCTGATAATAATAACTCCAGTAACACTACTACTATGGAAACAATTATTGTCTACAAACTCCAAGTAATAAGGAGATAACGTCAGTGGTATTTACATAGATTGCCTACTTTCAGAGCCTAGATTCTGTATATTCCAGTTTCAAGTTTTGCTTTGATAACAAATCCTTTTATAAACACTATGTCTCCAATGGATTAGAATTTTATAGTTGTAGTAACACTACTGTGCTGGCCCCATGTACCATATCCAGGTCAATTTCACCAGAGGTGATTAATGAAATCACTTTTTAAAAATTAACATATTTGATCTTCAAACTTTGAAAATTATAAAAGCAAAAATTTTGTCCACAATATGATGTGAATTTTAGCCTAACATGCAGTTTTGTGCTGAAATGTCAGTTCATTCCTTAGGTATTAGGACACCATACTGTCAACTGTACAAAGGAGTAGAATGCATCTTTAAACAGTACAAGCTAGCCTGAGAAGGGGATTGAAAAGTGTACTTTTTTTTCCCCTCCCATTCTAAAGTTTCACTACAGAAATGCCTACATTTTGGTTTAAACCCATATTTACTGGAAAAGATGATCAGTCAAAATTTTGAGTCTAGTAATTTTCAGTGTCACTAATGTTTAAATCCTTCTGGAATCATTCCTGTTATCAACTAACTTGATAAAATATTTGTTGACAATTATATGGACATTTTACAGAACTGCAACTATATCTTGGGTATATTGACAAAAATATTTTATTAGCCTTTTTTTTAAAAGAAAATACTTATTTGTGATGAAACTATACAGTTTAAGTAATCATAAAGGAAAAGCAAAATTCCTTAGATAGCTGATCTCAAATTTATGAAAAATTCCAAAAGAAAATATGAAAATGTATTAAGAAAATCTATGCTTTGTAGATATTTCTACCTCCTCTACAAATATCAGGACACAAAATTGCATTCCAAACAATGTTAACTGATATATACAAGAAAATGTTATTATGTGTCAATTAAAGGCATTCATTTAAAATATACATCCATATTCTTATTTATTTCTAGAAATTATTTTGAGGTCAAATAAACAAGTTTGATTTGAGCCTTATATATTCTTTTAATAGCTTCCAAAAATTAAGGGTTAATTTCTTATTATTAAGACTTTGTTAGGCAGTGTGATGGTGAAATATGCCTTTAATCCTAGCACTTGATAGGCAGTGGAGAGTTGATCTCTGAATTTTTAGTCATTCTGGTCTACAGATTAACTTTCAGAACAGCCAGAGCTACACAGAGAATTCGTGTCTTAAAAAAGACAAGAGGAAAAAGACTTTATTATAAAGAACTTTCAGATAAAAATGTGCCAAAACTAATGAGACCAAAAAAGTCTATACATCTCAATTAACATATTTCTACATAATTAGATGTAATACATTCTAAATTTCTTTTTTTTTAATTGGAGAAATCGAGCATAAATATGATTGTCTTTATCTGATCAAAAGGCAAAACTTTTGGTCTGTTATATAAACTATCTCCTAGAAACAATAAACAAAGAACACATCTAAAGAATATCAAAAATTAAATATCAAAATTGAATGCCAACAATTAGTTGCTTTCCCCTTGAGATTATTAGCATACTTTCAAACAAGTTATACACTCAAAATTAAAAAAAAATGTAACTATTCTCACAGACACATTTTTTATGGTTAGTTTAGCTAATAACTCCTTATTAGCTTCCATTAAGACAAACAGATGCTCAAGTTACAACACACAATGTTTTTGTTTTTGTTTTTTGTTTGTTTTTTGTTTTAATTCCAAACATTTATTTAAGGGAAATTGAAGATGTTTTATTTCTGGCAAAAAAAAAAAAAAAAAAAAAAAAAAAGCACAGTACACCACAGTCAGTTCTACATATAAAAATAGCTATAGCTACATTGGCATATTGTTAAGAAATTGATTCTAGGATGAGCTACATGAATACATTCACTTCAAGTATCATATCACTCTGTGTTATGTTAGTGAAAAAGAACTCAAACTAACAATACACATGAAAAGTTCTACACCTACCATTGATCCACCGAGGTTCTGGATTATGAAGTCCGAATCCTTTCCCCAAAAGCTCCTCTAGTGACAGTCTTGTTTCTGAAGAATTTGTTAGTTCATCTGAAAAGAAAAAAAAATACATCATCAAGCACCTTTGTATTGTTTTCCGTAAAGAATAGGACTTAAGGTTTAAATTATTTTGCCTCAAAATATATGCTAATGAGACATCAATCTGAAGTGAGCATGTGAAATAGATTTTGACATTGAAAGAATGTTTTGTAGACTTTATGTATTTTTATGCAAGGGTCTTATGAAATCCAGACTACCCTTTAACTCCGGATCATCTTGTTTTCAAGTCCCAAGTATAAACATTGTAGGAATAGTACACTACCACATATGTCCTCTACTTTTTAAACTCTAGGATTTCAATATGGAATTTTTTAGAATCAATTTAACATGTCTATCCCAAGAAATACTTTAATACACAGTACACCAAAACAACTAAGAACTAGTGTTTTGCACTATTCAAGAAGGCCCAGGTTTTGATGTTTAATCATAAGCCCATTCTCATTTTCACACTATTTAACAGTAAATTTAGATTTTTGTTTTTGTTTTTGTAAAAAGCTAACTATAAGAGAGGTAGGATCTTCACAGGGAAGAGAGATGGATCATTCTAATCTGAGGCAATTCAAATAAATGGAATGAATGCAAAAATTGTACCACACAATTACTTCATAGAAAATGCTAAGCAAATCTGAGATTTGAATGCTAAGTTCAAAGTCTAAAATGCTAAGAAGAAAATAAGTATCATGCATTAACCACTGGAAGATGAGCATGATTTCATTTTCTTTTTACATTTCATAACCTAGAAATGGAAGGCTAGAGGTGAGTTTAAAATGCTGTTTGCAATACCCCTTTGTATTCAATGGGTTATAGAGAGCAGTTTGTCACTTTCTTGCAAAATAATAGCATTGTTTATTTGCTGAGTGAATTCTTCCTGGTGACCTTTTAGCTATGACCTTCCTTCTGACTGAAAACAAAATGTCAAAGACATGTTCTAATCTCAGGCGATTTTATCTTTTCAAAATTCAGCACTCACTATACCAGGAGCTTGCTGTGGCTTCTCTCAAGTGTCTACAGCAGTAACTCATTTAAAAAACAATACAGTAAATCCATTAAAAAACACTATGAATGCCAAGATAACGTTTTAAAAAATATTAGAATTACCTGAATTCTACTTTAGACCAGATACGCTTATATGGATATGTGAAAAAATGATAGACAAAGACATACAAACATCCAATTATTTACAGAGCAATCAGAAAGGTCAAAACTTGAACTTTCTTGGGGCTAGAAATATATCTCAGTGCTCAGCAGCTAAGAGTACTTACTGCCTTTCCAGAATATCTTTTAGGATGATGAATGTGTACAAGTGAGTATATGCATGATATATGCATGAATATACACTAGTGCAAAGATGTACTTGACTTTTAAGGAGAGTATACAACCCCAAATGATCTTAGGTATAAATCACTATTCAAGTATTCAAAAAATTGAAAACAAGCATTTGTATTTCTCAAGCATATCTTTTTCTTCTTTATACTTATTGCTGCTTCTATTTATATGTGAGTATGCACATGAGTGCAGGTTTCCACAGAGTGCAGAGGCAGATGTCTGATCAGCTGGAAGTAGCGTTGCACATGGTTCCTGAGAGATAAACTCAGGTCCTCTGGAAGGTAAGCAAGCCTTCTTAATTGTTGATCCATGTCTCAAGCCTTTAAATATGTTTTCTTACAGGACACACCACACTGAACCTCTTTCAATTAGGAATCTTTACCTCTGCCTCCCTCCACCACACACACACACCACACCATCTGAAAACTTTTCAATATTTTTCAATGATGCTTGGAAGAATTAACTACTCTCACATTTAATTACATCCTAAATCTTCCATTTTCGATTTATCATGTGGTTCATTTAACATCTTATTGGAATTAATGCTAATAGCTTGATATTATTGAAAACAGAATTCTCCAAATGCAAGTGAATATTATACATAAGGTTAGTGGCTAATCACAATTTTTCAAAAGTTGCATGTAAGTATGAAATTCTGGAGAATAAAGATAATATTAATAGCCTGGAACCTTGCTGCTGGGGCAGACCCCTAGTTGGTCTACTCCCATGTAGTCTCCATATCCTGATCCATTCTAGAGGACCCACTGCACTCAGTTGGTAAGTCCCACACCTACACAGTCCAAGAGCTGCTGCTAAGACCCTAGTGGACTCGGGACCCATCACCCACCCTCCCAAATACCACTCCCCTTCCATCCTTTTCACCCCTTCTGCTCAGTTCTTGCTGCTGGGGCAGACCCCGAGTTGGTCTGTTCCTGTGAAGACTCCATATTCTGATACATTCTAGAGGACCCATTGCACTTAGAGCAGTTGAGGACCCATTGCACTTAGAGAAGTTGTCTAAAGGCCTCCCAGGAAACATACTGCAGCCAAGGCAACAGATCAGCAGCTTCTCTGTCCCTGTGAAGAGACCCCAGTTGTAAGACGACCCCTAGGTGGTCCGATACTGACAGGGCTGCCTGCCTACCAAGAGACCTACAGCAATTAAGGGACAAAAGAGGCAGACTCCATACAGTCACCCAGAACAACAAACACCAGGGATATTCAAATAGCAAAAGGCAAGCTTAAAACCATAAGCAACAGAAACCAAAATATATGCACATCATCAGAACCAAGTTCTCCCAGAACAGCAAATCTTGAATACACCAAAACAAACCTGAAATTCAGGAATCTGTCCTAAAATCCTATCTCATTCTTTACAGGAAAACACAAGTAAAGAGGTCAATGAATTAAATAAAGTGATCCAAAACCTAAAAGTGGAAGTAGAGAGCGGTCGCCATCTTGGTCCGGGACCCGCCGAACTTAGGAAATTAGTCTGAACAGGTGAGAGGGTGCGCCAGAGAACCTGACAGCTTCTGGAACAGGCGGAAGCACAGAGGCGCTGAGGCAGCACCCTGTGTGGGCTGGGGACAGCCGGCCACCTTCCGGACCGGAAGACAGGTGCCCGCCCGGCTGGGGAGGCGACCTAAGCCACAGCAGCAGCGGTCGCCATCTTGGTCCGGGACCCGCCGAACTTAGGAAATTAGTCTGAACAGGTGAGAGGGTGCGCCAGAGAACCTGACAGCTTCTGGAACAGGCGGAAGCACAGAGGCGCTGAGGCAGCACCCTGTGTGGGCCGGGGACCGCCGGCCACCTTCCGGACCAGAGGACAGGTGCCCGCCCGGCTGGGGAGGCGACCTAAGCCACAGCAGCACCGGTCGCCATCTTGGTCCCGGGACTCCAAGGAACTTAGGAATTTAGTCTGCTTAGGTGAGAGTCTGTACCACCTGGGAACTGCCAAAGCAACACACTGTCTGAGAAAGGTCCTGTTTTGGGCCTTCTTCTTCGGCCAGGAGGAGGTCCAAATACAAGATATCTGCGCACCTTCCCTGTAAGAGAGCTTGCCAGCAGAGAGTGCTCTGAGCACTGAAACTCAGAGGAGAGAATCTTCTCCCAGGTCTGCTGATAGACGGTAACAGAATCACCAGAAGAACAATCTATAAACAGAGTCAACTATAACTACTAACTCCAGAGATTACCAGATGGCGAAAGGTAAACGGAGGAATCTTACTAACAGGAACCAAGACCACTCACCATCACCAGAACCCAGCACACCCACTTCGCCCAGTCCAGGGAACCCCAACACACCTGAGAACCTAGACCTAGATTTAAAAGCATATCTCATGATGATGGTAGAGGACATCAAGAAGGACTTTAATAAATCACTTAAAGAAATACAGGAGAACACTGCTAAAGAGTTACAAGTCCTTAAAGAAAAACAGGAAAACACAATCAAACAGGTAGAAGTCCTTACAGAAAAAGAGGAAAAAACATACAAACAGGTGATGGAAATGAACAAAACCATACTAGACCTAAAAAGGGAAGTAGACACAATAAAGAAAACTCAAAGCGAGGCAACACTAGAGATAGAAACCCTAGGAAAGAAATCTGGAACCATAGATTTGAGCATCAGCAACAGAATACAAGAGATGGAAGAGAGAATCTCAGGTGCAGAAGATTCCATAGAGAACATCGGCACAACAATCAAAGAAAATGGAAAATGCAAAAAGATCCTAACTCAAAATATCCAGGAAATCCAGGACACAATAAGAAGACCAAACGTACGGATAATAGGAGTGGATGAGAATGAAGATTTTCAACTCAAAGGTCCAGCAAACATCTTCAACAAAATTATTGAAGAAAACTTCCCAAATCTAAAGAATGAGATGCATATGAACATACAAGAAGCCTACAGAACTCCAAATAGACTGGACCAGAAAAGAAATTCCTCCCGACACATAATAATCAGAACATCAAATGCACTAAATAAAGATAGAATACTAAAAGCAGTAAGGGAAAAAGGTCAAGTAACATATAAAGGCAAGCCTATCAGAATTACACCAGATTTTTCACCAGAGACTATGAAAGCCAGAAGAGCCTGGACAGATGTTATACAGACACTAAGAGAACACAAACTGCAGCCCAGGCTACTATACCCAGCCAAACTCTCAATTATCATAGAGGGAGAAACCAAAGTATTCCACGACAAAACCAAATTCACGCATTATCTCTCCACGAATCCAGCCCTTCAAAGGATAATAACAGAAAAAAACCAATACAAGAACGGGAACAACGCCCTAGAAAAAACAAGAAGGTAATCCCTCAACAAACCTAAAAGAAGACAGCCACAAGAACAGAATGCCACCTTTAACAACTAAAATAACAGGAAGCAACAATTACTTTTCCTTAATATCTCTTAACATCAATGGTCTCAACTCGCCAATAAAAAGACATAGACTAACAAACTGGCTACACAAACAAGACCCAACATTTTGCTGCTTACAGGAAACTCATCTCAGAGAAAAAGATAGACACTACCTCAGAATGAAAGGCTGGAAAACAATTTTCCAAGCAAATGGTATGAAGAAACAAGCAGGAGTAGCCATCCTAATATCTGATAAGATTGACTTCCAACCCAAAGTCATCAAAAAAGACAAGGAGGGACACTTCATTCTCATCAAAGGTAAAATCCTCCAAGAGGAACTCTCAATTCTGAATATCTATGCTCCAAATACAAGAGCAGCCACATTCACTAAAGAAACTTTAGTAAAGCTCAAAGCACACATTGCGCCTCACACAATAATAGTGGGAGACTTCAACACACCACTTTCACCAATGGACAGATCATGGAAACAGAAACTAAACAGGGACACACTGAAACTAACAGAAGTGATGAAACAAATGGATCTGACAGATATCTACAGAACATTTTACCCTAAAACAAAAGGATATACCTTCTTCTCAGCACCTCATGGTACCTTCTCCAAAATTGACCACATAATAGGTCACAAATCAGGCCTCAACAGATTCAAAAATATTGAAATTGTCCCATGTATCCTATCAGATCACCATGCACTAAGGCTGATCTTCAATAACAAAATAAATAACAGAAAGCCAACATTCACATGGAAACTGAACAACACTCTTCTCAATGATACCTTGGTCAAGGAAGGAATAAAGAAAGAAATTAAAGACTTTTTAGAGTTTAATGAAAATGAAGCCACAACGTACCCAAACCTTTGGGACACAATGAAAGCATTTCTAAGAGGGAAACTCATAGCTATGAGTGCCTTCAAGAAAAAACGGGAGAGAGCACATACTAGCAGCTTGACAACACATCTAAAAGCTCTAGAAAAAAAGGAAGCAAATTCACCCAAGAGGAGTAGACGGCAGGAAATAATCAAACTCAGGGGTGAAATCAACCAAGTGGAAACAAGAAGAACTATTCAAAGAATTAACCAAACGAGGAGTTGGTTCTTTGAGAAAATCAACAAGATAGATAAACCCTTAGCTAGACTCACTAAAGGGCACAGGGACAAAATCCTAATTAACAAAATCAGAAATGAAAAGGGAGACATAACAACAGATCCTGAAGAAATCCAAAACACCATCAGATCCTTCTACAAAAGGCTATACTCAACAAAACTGGAAAACCTGGACGAAATGGACAAATTTCTGGACAGATACCAGGTACCAAAGTTGAATCAGGATCAAGTTGACCTTCTAAACAGTCCCATATCCCCTAAAGAAATAGAAGCAGTTATTAATAGTCTCCCAGCCAAAAAAAGCCCAGGACCAGACGGGTTTAGTGCAGAGTTCTATCAGACCTTCAAAGAAGATCTAACTCCAGTTCTGCACAAACTTTTTCACAAGATAGAAGTAGAAGGTATTCTACCCAACTCATTTTATGAAGCCACTATTACTCTGATACCTAAACCACAGAAAGATCCAACAAAGATAGAGAACTTCAGACCAATTTCTCTTATGAACATCGATGCAAAAATCCTTAATAAAATTCTCGCTAACCGAATCCAAGAACACATTAAAGCAATCATCCATCCTGACCAAGTAGGTTTTATTCCAGGGATGCAGGGATGGTTTAATATACGAAAATCCATCAATGTAATCCATTATATAAACAAACTCAAAGACAAAAACCACATGATCATCTCGTTAGATGCAGAAAAAGCATTTGACAAGATCCAACACCCATTTATGATAAAAGTTCTGGAAAGATCAGGAATTCAAGGCCAATACCTAAACATGATAAAAGCAATCTACAGCAAACCAGTAGCCAACATCAAAGTAAATGGAGAGAAGCTGGAAGCAATCCCACTAAAATCAGGGACTAGACAAGGCTGCCCACTTTCTCCCTACCTTTTCAACATAGTACTTGAAGTATTAGCCAGAGCAATTCGACAACAAAAGGAGATCAAGGGGATACAAATTGGAAAAGAGGAAGTCAAAATATCACTTTTTGCAGATGATATGATAGTATATATAAGTGACCCTAAAAATTCCAACAGAGAACTCCTAAACCTGATAAACAGCTTCGGTGAAGTAGCTGGATATAAAATTAACTCAAACAAGTCAATGGCCTTTCTCTACACAAAGAATAAACAGGCTGAGAAAGAAATTAGGGAAACAACACCCTTCTCAATAGCCACAAATAATATAAAATATCTCGGCGTGACTCTAACGAAGGAAGTGAAAGATCTGTATGATAAAAACTTCAAGTCCCTGAAGAAAGAAATTAAAGAAGATCTCAGAAGATGGAAAGATCTCCCATGCTCATGGATTGGCAGGACCAACATTGTAAAAATGGCTATCTTGCCAAAAGCAATCTACAGATTCAATGCAATCCCCATTAAAATTCCAACTCAATTCTTCAACGAATTAGAAGGAGCAATTTGCAAATTCATCTGGAATAACAAAAAACCGAGGATAGCAAAAACTCTTCTCAAGGATAAAAGAACCTCTGGTGGAATCACCATGCCTGACCTAAAGCTTTACTACAGAGCAATTGTGATAAAAACTGCATGGTACTGGTATAGAGACAGACAAGTGGACCAATGGAATAGAATTGAAGACCCAGAAATGAACCCACACACCTATGGTCACTTGATCTTCGACAAGGGAGCCAAAACCATCCAGTGGAAGAAAGACAGCATTTTCAACAATTGGTGCTGGCACAACTGGTTGTTATCATGTAGAAGAATGCGAATTGATCCATACTTATCTCCTTGTACTAAGGTCAAATCTAAGTGGATCAAGGAACTTCACATAAAACCAGAGACACTGAAACTTATAGAGGAGAAAGTGGGGAAAAGCCTTGAAGATATGGGCACAGGGGAAAAATTCCTGAACAGAACAGCAATGGCTTGTGCTGTAAGATCGAGAATTGACAAATGGGACCTAATGAAACTCCAAAGTTTCTGCAAGGCAAAAGACACTGTCTATAAGACAAAAAGACCACCAACAGACTGGGAAAGGATCTTTACCTATCCTAAATCAGATAGGGGACTAATATCCAACATATATAAAGAACTCAAGAAGGTGGACCTCAGAAAATCAAATAACCCCATTAAAAAATGGGGCTCAGAACTGAACAAAGAATTCTCACCTGAGGAATACCGAATGGCAGAGAAGCACCTGAAAAAATGTTCAACATCCTTAATCATCAGGGAAATGCAAATCAAAACAACCCTGAGATTCCACCTCACACCAGTGAGAATGGCTAAGATCAAAAATTCAGGTGACAGCAGATGCTGGCGAGGATGTGGAGAAAGAGGAACACTCCTCCATTGTTGGTGGGATTGCAGGCTTGTACAACCACTCTGGAAATCAGTCTGGCGGTTCCTCAGAAAATTGGACATAGTACTACCGGAGGATCCAGCAATACCTCTCCTGGGCATATATCCAGAAGAAGCCCCAACTGGTAAGAAGGACACATGCTCCACTATGTTCATAGCAGCCTTATTTATAATAGCCAGAAACTGGAAAGAACCCAGATGCCCCTCAACAGAGGAATGGATACAGAAAATGTGGTACATCTACACAATGGAGTACTACTCAGCTATTAAAAAGAATGAATTTATGAAATTCCTAGCCAAATGGATGGACCTGGAGAGCATCATCCTGAGTGAGGTAACACAATCACAAAGGAACTCACACAATATGTACTCACTGATAAGTGGATACTAGCCCAAAACCTAGGATACCCACGATATAAGATACAATTTCCTAAACACATGAAACTCAAGAAAAATGAAGACTGAAGTGTGGACACTATGCCCCTCCTTAGAAGTGGGAACAAAACACCCATGGAAGGAGTTACAGAAACAAAGTTTGGAGCTGAGATGAAAGGATGGACCATGTAGAGACTGCCATATCCAGGGATCCACCCCATAATCAGCATCCAAACGCTGACACCATTGCATATACTAGCAAGATTTTATCGAAAGGACCCAGATGTAGCTGTCTCTTGTGAGACTATGCCGGGGCCTAGCAAACACAGAAGTGGATGCTCACAGTCAGCTAATGGATGGATCACAGGGCTCCCAATGGAGGAGCTAGAGAAAGTACCCAAGGAGCTAAAGGGATCTTCAACCCTATAGGTGGAACAACATTATGAACTAACCAGTACCCCTGAGCTCTTGACTCTAGCTGCATATGTATCAAAAGATGGCCTAGTCGGCCATCACTGGAAAGAGAGGCCCATTGGACACGCAGACTTTGTGTGCCCCGGTACAGGGGAACGCCAGGGCCAAAGGGGGGGAGTGGGTGGGTAGGGGAGTGGGGGTGGGTGGGTAAGGGGGACTTTTGGTATAGCATTGGAAATGTAAAGGAGCTAAATACCTAATAAAAAATGGAAAAAAAAAAAGAAAAAAGAAAAAAAAAAAGTGGAAGTAGAAACAATAAAGAAAACACAAATGGGGGCAAACCTGGAAATGGAAAACCTGGGAAAGAGGTCTGGAATTACAGATGTAAGTATTGCCAACAGAATATAAGAGAGAGAAGAGAGAATCTCAGGTGTAGAAGATACAGAAGAGATTGACACAACTGTCAAAGAAAATTCAAAACATAAAAAACTCCTAACCCAAAGCATCCAGGAAATTCAGGGCACAATGAAAAGACCAAACCTAAGAATAACCCAAGTAGATGAGAACAAAGATTCACAGCTCAAAGGAACTGAAAATGTTATCAACAAAATCATAGAAGAAAACCTCCCCAACCTAAAGAAAGAGATAACCATAAAGGTACAAGAAACCTATAGAACACCAAATAAAAGGGTTTAGAAAAGAAATCTTCTCGTCACATAATTATCGAAACACTAAATGCACAAAGCAAAGAAAGAATATTAAAAGTTGCAAGGGGAAAGTCCATGTAACATACAAAGGTAGACCAATTGGAATTACACCAGACTTCTCAACATAGACTATGAAAGCCAGAAGAGCCTGGTCAGAGGTCCTGTGGACTCTAAGGGAACAAAAATTCTATCAGACATCTTCTCCAGCTGATAAACAACTTAAGCAAAATGGCCAGATATAAAATTAACTCATATAAATCAGTATCCTTCAACAAATAGTTTTGCTACTATACCCAGCAAAACTCTCAATAAACATAAATTGAGAAACCAAAATATTCCAGGACAAAACCAAATTCAAAAATATATAACTACCAATCCAGCCCTACAGAGGATCCTGGAATGAAAACTCCAACACAATAAAGATACCTACACCAATGAAAGGACACAACATTAAGAATCTCACAACAAAGTCAAAAGCAGAGGATCACAAGCACATAAAGCCACCTACAAAAACAAAAATACCAGGGGCCAACAGTCATCTCTCTTTAATGTCTCTGAATATTAATGGACTCACCTATAAAAAGGCATAAGCTAACAGACTGGATATACAAACAAGATCCAGCATTTTGCTGTATACAAGAAACACACCTCAATAACCAAAGCAAGCACTATCGCAGAGTAAAAGGATGGATAATGGTCTTCCAAGTGAATGGACCCAGGAAACAAGCAGGAGTTGGCATCCTAATATCCAATAAAATAGACTTTCAACCAAAAGCTATCAAGCATGATGAAGAAGAACACTTCATATTCATCAATGGGAAAATCCAGCCAGAGAAAGTCTCAATTCTGAACATCTATGCTCCAAGTGCAAGAAAATCCATATTCATAAAAGAAACTTTACTAAAACTCAGAAAACACATTGAACCTCACACAAAATTAGTGGGACATTTAAACACCCCACTCTTACCAATGGATAGGTCATTGAAACAGAAACCAAAAAGAGACAAGGTAAAACTAAGAGAGGTTATGAACCAAATAGTTTTAACAGATATCTACAGAACATTTCATCCTTAAACAAAAGACCACACCAACTTCTCAGCACCTCATGGTACCTTCTCCAAAACTGACCCAAACAAAACAACCATGAACTGATATAAGAAGAATAAAATAATCCCATGTATTCTATCAGATCAGCATGGCCTAAGGATGGTCATTAATAACAAAAAGTACTACAGAAAGCCCACATAAATGTGAAAAGTGAACAATTTCTACTCAATGACAGCTTGGTCATGGAAGAAATAAAAGAGAATTTAAAGACTTCCTGGAACTTATTGAAAATGTTGACACATCATTCTCAAATTTATGGGTCACAATGAAAGCAGTGCTAAGAGGAATGTTCATAGCACTAAGTGCTCTGGTAAAGAAACTGGATAGATCTTAAACTAACAACAGCACATCTGAGAGCTCTAGAACAAAAAGAAGCAAATGCACCCAAGAGGAATAGAATGCAGGAAATAGTCAGACTCAGGGCCAAAATCAACCAAATAGAAACAAAGAAAACAATATAAAGAATCTGGAAAAGCAAAAGCTGGTTCTTTGAGAGAATAAACAAGATAGATTAAACCCCTAGTCAAACTAACTAAAGGGCCAAGAGGCACTATCCAAATTAATATCAGAAATCAGCACATGGCTTAGTCGGCCATCAATGGGAGGAGAGGCCCTTGGTCTTGAGAAGATAATATGCCCTAATACAGGGGAATGCCAGGGCCAGTAAGCAGGAATGGGTGGGTTGTGGAGCAGGGTGGGGGGAGTGTATAGGGAACTTTTGGGATATCTAAATGAAGAAAATATCTAATAAAAATGAATTAAAAGGGAGACATAACAACAGAAATGGAGCAAATTTTAAAAATCGTCAGATCTATACTCAACAAAACAGGAAAAACTAGATGAAATGGATGGTTTTCTAGACAGATGCCACATATCAAACTTAAATCAAGAGCAAGTAAACTATCTAAACAGGCCCATATCACACAAGGAAATAGAAGAAGCTATTAAAAACCTCTCAACCAAAAAACCCCAGTGCCAGATGGATTTAGTGTAGAATTCTACCAGATCTTCAAAGAAGACCTGATACCAATTTTCCTCAAAATATTCCATAAAATAGAAACAGAAACAACATCATCTAACACATTCTATGAAGCCACAATTACTCTGAAACCTAAACCACACAAGAGCCAAACCAGAAAAGAGAACTTCAGACCAATCATGCTTATGAATATATAAGCAAAAATACTCAATAAAATTCTTACAAACAGAATCCAAGTACACATCAAAACCATCATTCACCATGATAAAGTAGGCTTCATCCCAGGGATGCAAAGTTGGTTTAATATATGAAAATCCATTAACATAATCCACTATATAAACAATTTTAAAGAAAAAAATCACACCATCATCTCCTTAGATGCGGAAAAAGCATTTGACAAAATATAACACCCCTTCATGTTAAAATCATTGGAGAGATCAGGAATTCAAGGTCGATACCTAAATGTAATAAAATCAGTTTACTGCAAACCAACAGCTATTATCAAATTAAATAGAGGCATTCTTGAAACAATCTCACGGTAATTAAGGACAGGACAAGGATTCCAACCCCACCCCCAAAAAAAGCTACTCAATATAGTACTTGAAATGTTAGCTAGAACAATAAGACAACATAAATACATCAAGGGGATACAAATTGGTTAAAAAAAATAAAGGTATCACTATTTACAGATGATATGATAGTATACATAAGTGACCCCAAAAATTCTATCAGAGAACTTCTCCAGCTGATAAACAACTTAAGCAAAATTGCCAGATATAAAATTAACTTATATAAATCAGTATCCTTCCTTTATACAAAAGATAACCAGGCTGAGAAAAAAAATTAAGGAAACAATGCCCTTCAAAGAGCCACAAATAATATAAAATAGTTTGGGGTTATTGTAACCAAACAAGTGAAAGACCTATATGACAATAACTTCAAGACTCTCAAGAAAGAAATCAAGGAAGATCTCAGAAAATGGAGAGATCTTCCATGCTCATGGATTGGCAGAATTTAACATAGTAAATATGGCCATTCTACCAAAGGCAATCTATAGACTCAATGCAATCCTCATCAAAATTGCAACACAAATCTTCAGATACATGGAAATAGCAATTCTTAAATTCATCTGGAAAGGGAAAAAACCCAGAATAACAAAAACCATTCTTAACAATAAAAGAACATCTGGGGGAATCACCATCCCTGACCTCAAGCTGTACTACAGAGCAATAGTGATAAAAACTGTATGGTATTGGTACAGAGACAGACACATTGATCAATGGAATAGAATTGAAGATCCAGAAATAAAACTACACACTTATAGTCACTTGATCTTTGATAAAGACACCAAACATATACAAATGAAAGGAGGAGGAGGAGGAGGAGGAGGAAAAAACGAGAATGAGAAGAAGAAGAAGAAGAAGAAGAAGAAGAAGAAGAAGAAGAAGAAGAAGAAGAAGAACAAGAACAAGAACAAGAACAAGAAGAACAAGAAGAACATGAACAAGAAGAACAAGAACAAGAAGAACAAGAACAAGAAGAACAACAAGAAGAACAACAAGAAGAACAACAAGAAGAACAAGCCTGAGCATCGGCAGCACACATCTTGGTTCCAGGACCCCACCGAAAGTATTCTGCATAGGTGAGAGTGCGGAATACAGAAGCTAACAGCTTCTGGGACAGACGGGAGCCACAGAGCTTCTAAGCCAGCCCCCTTTTTCGGGCCCCAGACATCCGGTCTCTTTCCTGACCAGAGGATAGGGGTCCGCCCGGCCAGGGAGCGCTTTGACTGAGCATCTGCTGCAGACATGTTGGTTCTAGGACTCCTCCAAGAGTATTCTGCACAGGTGAGAGTGTAGAATATAGAAGCTAACAGCTTCTGGGACAGGCAAAAGCAACTCAGCTTCGGGACAGGTCCTGTTTGGGGCCTAAATCTTTGGCCAGGAGGGAGGTCCTAATGGCAGATATCTGTGCACCTCCCCTGTAAGAGGAGAGCTTGCCTGCAGAGAGTGTTCTGACCACTGTCACTCAGAGGAGAGAGCTAGTCTCCCAGGTCTGCTGATAGAGGCAAACAGAGTCACCTGAGGAACAAGCTATAACCAGAGACAACTAAATCAACTAACTCCAGAGATTACCAGATGGCGAAAGGTAAACATAAGAATCTTACTAACAGAAACCAAGACCACTCACCATCACCCGAACCCAGCACTCCCACCTCGCCCAGTCCAGGGCACCCCAACATACCAGAAAAGCTAGACCTGGATCTAAAAGCATATCTCATGATGATGGCAGGGGACATCAAGAAGGACCTTCATAACTCACTCAAAGAAATACAGGAGAACACTGCTAAACAGGTAGAAGAACTTAAAGAGGAAGCACAAAAATCCCTTAAAGAATTACAGGAAAACACGACCAAACAGGTGATGGAATTGAATAAAACCATCCAAGACGTAAAAAGGGAAGTAGACAAAATAAAGAAAATCCAAAGTGAGGCAACACTGGAGATAGAAACCATAGGAAAGAAATCTGGAACCATAGATGCGAGCATCAGCAACAGAATACAAGCGATGGAAGAGAGAATCTCAAGTGCAGAAGATTCCATAGAGAATATTGGTACAACAATCAAAGAAAATACAAAATACAAAAAGATCCTAACTCAAAACATCCAGGAAATCCAGGACACAATGAGAACACCAAAACTAAGGATAATAGGAGTAGATGAGGATGAAGATTTTTCAACTCAAAGGACCAGCAAATATCTTCAACAAAATTATAGAAGAAAACTTCCCAAACCTAAAGAAAGAGATGCCCATGAACATACAAGAAGCCTACAGAACTACAAATAGACTGGACCAGAAAAGAAATTCCTCCTGACACATAATAATCGGAACAACAAATACACTAAATAAAGATAGAATATTAAAAGCAGTAAGGGAAAAGGGTCAAGTAACATACAAAGGCAAGCCTATCAGAATTACACCAGATTTTTCACCAGAGACTATGAAAGCAAGAAGAGCTTGGACAGATGTTATACAGACACTAAGAAAACACAAATTCCAACCCAGGATATTATACCCAGCCAAACTTTCAATAATCTTAGATAGAGAAACAAAAGTATTCCACAACAGAACCAAATTCACACATTATCTTTCCATGAATCCAGCCCTTCAAAGGATAATAACAGAAAAAAAAAAAAAAAAAAACAATACAAGGATGGAAACCATGTCCTAGAAAAAGCAAGAAGTTAATCCCTCAACAAACCTAAAATAAGACAGCCACAAGAACAAAATGCCAACTTTAACAACAAAAATAATAGGAAGCAACAATTACTTTTCCTTAATATCTCTTAATATCAATGGACTCAATTCCTTATAAAAAGACATAGACTAATAGACTGGCTACACAAACAGGACCCAACATTTTGCTGCTTACAATAAACCCAACTCAGGGAAAAAGATAGACACTACCTCAGAATGAAAGGCTGGAAAACAACTTTCCAAGCAAATGGTCTGAAGAAATAAGCTAGAGTAGCCATTCTAATATCTAATAAATCAACTTGCAACCCAAGGTCATCAAAAAAGACAAGGAGGGGCAATTCATACTAATCAAAGGTAAAATCTTCCAAGAGCAACTCTCAATTCTGAATATCTATGCTCCAAATCAAGGTAAGCCACATTCATTAAAGAAACTTTAGTAAAGCTTAAAGCACACATTGCACCTCACACAATAATAGTGGGGGATTTCAACATACCACTTTCACCAATGGACAGATCATGGAAACAGAAACTAAACAGGGGCACAGTGAAACTAATAGAATTTATGAAACAAATGGATCTAACAGATATCTACAGAACATTCTATCCTAAAACAAAAGGACATACCTTCTTCTCAGCACCTCATGGTACCTTCTCCAAAATTGACCACATAATTGGATACAAAACAAGCTTCAATAGATACAAAAATATTGAAATTGTCCCATGCATCCTATCAGATCATCATGGACTAAGGCTGATCTTCAATAACAAAATAAATAATAGAAAGCCAACATTCATGTGGAAACTGAACAACACTCTCCTCAATGATACCTTGGTCAAGAAGGAATAAAGAAAGAAATTAATGACTTTTTGGAGTTTAATGAAAATAAAGCCACAACATACCCAAACTTATGGGACACAATGAAAGCATTTCTAAGAGGAAAACTCATAGTTCTGAGTGCCTCCAAAAAGAAACTAGAGAGAGCACACATTAGCAGCTTGACAACACACCCAAAAGCTCTAGAACAAAAGGAAACAAATTCACCCAAGAGGAGTAGATGGTAGGAAATAATCAAACTCAGGGGGGAAATCAACCAAGTGGAAACAAGAAGAACTATTCAAAGAATCAACCAAACGAGGAGCTGGTTCTTTGAGAAAATCAACAAGATAGACAAACCCTTAGCCGGACTCACTAGAGGGCACAGGGAAAGCATTCTAATTAACAAAATCAGAAATGAAAAGGGAGATATAATAACAGATCCTGAAGAAATCCAAAACACCATCAGATCCTTCTACAAAAGGCTATACTCAACAAAACTAGAGAACCTGGATGAAATGGACAAGTTTCTAGACAGGTAACAGGTACCAAAGTTAAATCAAGATCAGGTTAATGATCTAAACAGTCCTATATCCCCTAAAGAAATACAAGCAGTCATTAATAGTCTCCCAACCAAAAAAAGCCCAGAACCAGATGGGTTTAGTGCAGAGTTCTATCAGACCTTCAAAGAAGATCTAATCCCTGTTCTTCACATACTATTCCACAAAATAGAAACCGAAGGCACTCTACCCAACTCATTCTATGAAGCCATAATTTCTCTGATACCTAAACCACAAAAAGACCCAACAAAGATAGAGAACTTCAGACCAATTTCCCTTATGAATATCGATGCAAAAATCCTCAATAAAGTTCTCACTAACCGAATACAAGAACACATCAAAAGAATCATCCATCCTGACCAAGTAGGTTTGATCCCAGGGATGCAGGGATGGTTCAATATACGGAAATCCATCAATGTAATCCAGTTAATAAACAAACTCAAGACAAAAACCACAAGATGATCTCGTTAGATGCAGAGAAAGCATTTGAGAAAATCCAACACCCATTCATGATTAAAATCTTGGAAAGATCAGGAATTCAAGGCCCATAACTCAACATGATAAAAGCAATCTTCATCAAACCAGTAGCCAATATCAAAGTAAATGGTGAGAAGATGGAAGCAATCCCACTAAAATCAGGGACTAGACAAGGCTGCCCACTTTGTCCCTACCTCTTCAACATAGTACCTGAAGTCCTAGCCAGAGCAATTTGGCAACAAAAGGAGATCAAGGGGATACAAATTGGAAAGGAAGAAGTCAAAATATCACTTTTTGCAGATGATATGATAGTATATATAAGTGACGCTAAAAATTCCACCAGAGAACTCCTAAGCCTGATAAACAGCTTCAATGAAGTAGCTGGATATAAAATTAACTCAAACAAGTCAATTGCCTTCCTGTACACAAAGGATAAACAGGCTGAGGAAGAAATTAGGGAAACAACACCCTTCTCAATAGTCACAAACAATATAAAATACCTTGGAGTGACTCTAACTAAGGAAGTAAAATATCTGTACAATAAGAATTTCAAGTCTCTGAAGAAAGAAATTAAAGAAGATCTCAGAAGATGGAAAGATCTCCCATGCTCATGGATTGGCAGGATCAATATAGTAAAAAATGGCTATCTTGCCAGAAACAATCTACAGATTCAATGCAATCCCCATCAAAATTCCAATTCAATTCTTCAACGAATTAGAAAAGTCAATCTGCAAATTCATCTGGAATAACAAAAAATGTAGGATAGCATAAACTCTTCTCAAGGATAAAAGAACCTCTGGTGGAATCACCATGCCTGACCTAAAGCTGTACTACAGAGCAATTGTGATAAAAACTGCATGGTACTGGTATAGTGACAGACAAGTAGACCAATGGAGTAGAATTGAGGACCCAGAAATGAACCCACATACCTATGGTCACTTGATCTTTGATAAGGGAGCTAAAACCATCCAGTGGAAGAAAGACAGCATTTTCAACAATTGGTGCTGGCACAACTGGTTGTTATCATGTAGAAGAATGGGAATTGATCCATTCCTATCTCCTTGTACTAAGGTCAAATCTAAGTGGATCAAGGAACTTCACATAAAACCAGAGACACTGAAACTTATAGAGTAGAAAGTGCGGAAAAGCCTCGAAGATATGGGCACAGGGGAAAAATTCCTGAACAGAACAATAATGGCTTGTGCTATAAGATCGAGGATTGACAAACGGGACCTCATGAAACTGCAAAGCTTCTGCAAGGCAAAAGACACCATCAATAAGACAAAAAGGCCACCAACAGATTGGGAAAAGATCTTTACCTATCCTAAATCAGATAGGGGACTAATATCCAATATATATAAAGAAATCAAGAAGGTGGACTCCAGAAAATAAAATATCCCCATTCAAAAATGGGGCTCAGAGTTGAACAAAGAATTCTCACCTGAGGAATATGGAATGGCAGAGAAGCACCTGAAAAAATGTTCAACATCCTTAATCATCAGGGAAATGCAAATTAAAACAACCCTGAGATTCTATCTCACACCAGTCAGAATGCCTAAGATGAAAAATTCAGGTGACAGCAGATGCTGGTGAGGATGTGGAGAAAGAGGAATACTCTTCCATTATTGGTGGGATTGCAAGCTTGTACAACCACTCTGGAAATCAATCTGGCGGTCCCTTAGAAAACTGGATATAGTACTACCGAAGGATCCCACAATACCTCTCCTGGGCATATATCCAGAAGATGTTCCAACCAGTAAGAAGGACACACACTCTACTATGTTCATAGCAGCCTTATTTATAATAGCCAGAAGCTGGAAAGAACCCAGATGCCCCTCAACAGAGGAATGGATACAGAAAATGTGGTACATTTACACAATGGAGTACTACTCAGCTATTAAAAAGAATGAATTTATGAAATTCCTAGGCAAATTAATGGACCTGGAGGGCATCATCCTGAGTGAGGTAACCCAATCCCAAAGGAACTTTCACAATATGTACTCACTGATAAATGGATATTAGCCCAGAAACTTAGCATACCCAAGATATAAGATACAATTTGCTAAACACATTAAACTCAAGAGAACAAAGATCAAAGTGTGGACACTTTGCCCCTATTTAGAATAGGAAACAAAACACCCATGGAAGGAGTTACAGAGACAAAATTTGGAAGTGTGACGAAAGGATGGACCATCTAGTGATTACCATATCCAGAGATCCATCCCATGATCAGCTTCCAAACGCTGACACCATTGCATACACTAGCAAGATTTTGCTGAAAGGACCCAAATATAGCTGTCTCTTGTGAGACTATGCCAGGGCCTAGCAAACACAGAAGTGAATGCTCACAGTCAGCTATTGAATGGACCACAGTGCCCCCAATGGAGGAACTAGAGAAAGCACCCAAGGAACTAAAGGGAACTGCAACCCTATAGGTGGAACAACAATATGAACTAAGCAGTACCTGGGAGCTCTTGTCTCTAGCTGCATATGTATCAAAAGATGGCCTAGTCGGCCATCACTGCAAAGAGAGGCCCATTGGACTTGCAAACTTTATATGCCCCAGTACAGGGGAACGCCAGGGCCAAAAAGGGGGAGTAGGTGGGTAGGGGAGGGGGAGGGGGGTATGGGGGACTTTTGGTATAGCATTGGAAATGTAAATGAGCTAAATACCTAATAAAAATGGAAAAAAAAGGGGCTACCTTGCCAGCAGAGTCTTGCCCAACACCCGCAAGGGCCCACACGGGACTCCCCACGGGATCCTAAGACCTCTGGTGAGTGGAACACAGCACCTGCCCCAATCCAATCGTGCAGAACCTGAGACTACGGTACATAGGGAAGCAGGCTACCCGGGCCTGATCTGGGGCACAAGTCCCTTCCGCTGGGCTCGAGCCCCGGGCTACCTTGCCAGCAGAGTCTTGCCCAACACCCGCAAGGGCCCACACGGGACTCCCCACGGGACCCTAAGACCTCTGGTGAGTGGAACACAGCGCCTACCCCAATCCAATCGCGTGGAACTTGAGACTGCGGTACATAGGGAAGCAGGCTACCCGGGCTTGATCTGGGGCACAAACCCCTTCCACTCCACTCGAGCCCCGGCTACCTTGCCAGCTGAGTCGCCTGACACCCGCAAGGGCCCACACAGGATTCCACACGTGATCCTAAGACCTCTAGTGAGTGGAACACAACTTCTGCCAGGAGTCTGGTTCGAACACCAGATATCTGGGTACCTGCCCTGCAAGAAGAGAGCTTGCCTGCAGAGAATACTCTGCCCACTGAAACTAAGGAGAGTGCTACCCTCCAGGTCTGCTTATAGAGGCTAACAGAGTCACCTGAAGAACAAGCTCTTAACAGTGACAACTAAAACAGCTAGCTTCAGAGATTACCAGATGGCGAAAGGCAAACGTAAGAATCCTACTAACAGAAATCAAGACCACTCACCATCATCAGAATGCAGCACTCCCACCCCACCTAGTCCTGGGCACCCCAACACAACCGAAAATCTAGACCCAGATTTAAAAACATTTCTCATGATGATGATAGAGGACATCAAGAAGGACTTTCATAAGTCACTTAAAGAATTACAGGAGAGCACTGCTAAAGAGTTACAGGCCCTTACAGAAAAGCAGGAAAACACAGCCAAACAGGTAGAAATCATTAAAGAAAAACAGGAAAACACATCCAAACAGGTGATGGAAATGAACAAAACCATATTAGAACTAAAAGGGGAAGTAGACACAATAAAGAAAACCCAAAGCGAGGCAACACTGGAGATAGAAACCCTAGGAAAGAGATCTGGAACCATAGATGCGAGCATCAGCAACAGAATACAAGAAATGGAAGAGAGAATCTCAGGTGCAGAAGATTCCATAGAGAACATCGACACAACAGTCAAAGAAAATACAAAATGCAAAAGGATCCTAACTCAAAACATCCAGGTAATGCAGGACACAATGAGAAGACCAAACCTACGGATAATAGGAATTGATGAGAATGAAGATTTTCAACTTAAAGGGCCAGCTAATATCTTCAACAAAATAATAGAAGAAAACTTCCCAAACATAAAAAAAGAGATGCCCATGATCATACAAGAAGCCTACAGAACTCCAAATAGACTGGACCAGAAAAGAAATTCCTCCCGACACATAATAATCAGAACAACAAATGCACTAAATAAAGATAGAATATTAAAAGCAGTAAGGGAGAAAGGTCAAGTAACATATAAAGGAAGGCCTATCAGAATTACACCAGACTTTTCACCAGAGACTATGAAAGCCAGAAGAGCCCGGACAGATGTTATACAGACACTAAGAGAACACAAATGCCAGCCCAGGCTACTATACCCGGCCAAACTCTCAATTACCATAAATGGAGAAACCAAAGTATTCCACGACAAAAACAAATTCACACAATATCTTTCCACGAATCCAGCCCTTCAAAGGATAATAACAGAAAAGAAGCAATACAAGGACGGAAATCACGCCCTAGAACAACCAAGAAAGTAATCATTCAACAAACCAAAAAGAAGACAGCCACAAGAACAGAATGCCAACTCTAACAACAAAAATAAAAGGAAGCAACAATTACTTTTCCTTAATATCTCTTAATATCAATGGACTCAATTCCCCAATAAAAAGACATAGACTTACAGACTGGCTACACAAACAGGTCCCAACATTCTGCTGCTTACAGGAAACCCATCTCAGGGAAAAAGACAGACACTACCTCAGAGTGAAAGGCTGGAAAACAATTTTCCAAGCAAATGGACTGAAGAAACAAGCTGGAGTAGCCATTTTAATATCGGATAAAATCGACTTCCAACCCAAAGTTATCAAAAAAGACAAGGAGGGACACTTCATACTCATCAAAGGTAAAATCCTCCAAGAGGAACTCTCAATTCTGAATATCTACGCACCAAATGCAAGGGCAGCCACATTCATTAGAGACACTTTAGTAAAGCTCAAAGCATACATTGCACCTCACACAGTAATAGTGGGAGACTTCAACACACCACTTTCTTCAAAGGACAGATCGTGGAAACAGAAACTAAACAGGGACACAGTGAAACTAACAGAAGTTATGAAACAAATGGACCTGACAGATATCTACAGAACATTTTATCCTAAAACAAAAGGATATACTTTCTTCTCAGCACCTCACGGGACCTTCTCCAAAATTGACCATATAATTGGTCACAAAACAGGCCTCAATAGATACAAAAATATAGAAATTGTCCCATGTATCCTATCAGACCACCATGGCCTAAGACTGATCTTCAATAACAACATAAATAATGGAAAGCCAACATTCACGTGGAAACTGAATAACACTCTTCTCAATGATACCTTGGTCAAGGAAGGAATAAAGAAAGAAATTAAAGACTTTTTAGAGTTTAATGAAAATGAAGCCACAACGTACCCAAACCTATGGGACACAATGAAAGCATTTCTAAGAGGGAAACTCATAGCTCTGAGTGCCTCCAAGAAGAAACGGGAGACAGCACATACTAGCAGCTTGACAACACATCTAAAAGCCCTAGAGAAAAAGGAAGCAAATTCACCCAAGAGGAGTAGACGGCAGGAAATAATCAAACTCAGGGGTGAAATCAACCAAGTGGAAACAAGAAGAACTATTCAAAGAATTAACCAAACGAGGAGTTGGTTCTTTGAGAAAATCAACAAGATAGATAAACCCTTAGCTAGACTCACTAAAGGGCACAGGGACAAAATCCTAATTAACAAAATCAGAAATGAAAAGGGAGACATAACAACAGATCCTGAAGAAATCCAAAACACCATCAGATCCTTCTACAAAAGGCTATACTCAACAAAACTGGAAAACCTGGACGAAATGGACAAATTTCTGGACAGATACCAGGTACCAAAGTTGAATCAGGATCAAGTTGATCATCTAAACAGTCCCATATCACCTAAAGAAATAGAAGCAGTTATTAATAGTCTCCCAACCAAAAAAAGCCCAGGACCAGATGGGTTTAGTGCAGAGTTCTATCAGACCTTCAAAGATCTAATTCCAGTTCTGCACAAACTATTTCACAAAATAGAAGTAGAAGGTACTCTACCCAACTCATTTTATGAAGCCACTATTACTCTGATACCTAAACCACAGAAAGACCCAACAAAGATAGAGAACTTCAGACCAATTTCTCTTATGAATATCGATGCAAAAATCCTCAATAAAATTCTCGCTAACCGAATCCAAGAACACATTAAAGCAATCATCCATCCTGACCAAGTAGGTTTTATTCCAGGGATGCAGGGATGGTTTATTATACGAAAATCCATCAATGTAATCCATTATATAAACAAACTCAAAGACAAAAACCACATGATCATCTCGTTAGATGCAGAAAAAGCATTTGACAAGATCCAACACCCATTCATGATAAAAGTTTTGGAAAGATCAGGAATTCAAGGCCCATACCTAAACATGATAAAAGCAATCTACAGCAAACCAGTAGCCAACATCAAAGTAAATGGAGAGAAGCTGGAAGCAATCCCACTAAAATCAGGGACTAGACAAGGCTGCCCACTTTCTCCCTACCTTTTCAACATAGTACTTGAAGTATTAGCCAGAGCAATTTGACAACAAAAGGAGATCAAGGGGATACAAATTGGAAAAGAGGAAGTCAAAATATCACTTTTTGCAGATGATATGATAGTATATATAAGTGACCCTAAAAATTCTACCAGAGAACTCCTAAACCTGATAAACAGCTTTGGTGAAGTAGCTGGATATAAAATAAACTCAAACAAGTCAATGGCCTTTCTCTATACAAAGAATAAACAGGCTGAGAAAGAAATTAGGGAAACAACACCCTTCTCAATAGTCACAAATAATATAAAATATCTTGGCGTGACTCTAACTAAGGAAGTGAAAGATCTGTATGATAAAAACTTCAAATCTCTGAAGAAAGAAATTAAGGAAGATCTCAGAAGATGGAAAGATCTCCCATGCTCATGGATTGGCAGGATCAACATTGTAAAAATGGCTATCTTGCCAAAAGCAATCTACAGATTCAATGCAATCCCCATCAAAATTCCAACTCAATTCTTCAACGAATTGGAAGGAGCAATTTCCAAATTTGTCTGGAATAACAAAAAACCTAGGATAGCAAAAAGTCTTCTCAAGGATAAAAGAACTTCTGGCGGAATCACCATGCCAGACCTAAAGCTTTACTACAGAGCAATTGTGATAAAAACTGCATGGTACTGGTATAGAGACAGACAAGTAGACCAATGGAGTAGAATTGAAGACCCAGAAATGAACCCACACACCTATGGTCACTTGATCTTCGACAAGGGAGCTAAAAACATCCAGTGGAAGAAAGACAGCATTTTCAACAATTGGTGCTGGCACAACTGGTTGTTATCGTGTAGAAGAATGCGAATCGATCCATACTTATCTCCTTGTACTAAGGTCAAATCTAAGTGGATCAAGGAACTTCACATAAAACCAGAGACACTGAAACTTATAGAGGAGAAAGTGGGGAAAAGCCTTGAAGATATGGGCACAGGGGAAAAATTCCTGAACAGAACACCAATAGCTTGTGCTGTAAGATCGAGAATTGACAAATGGGACCTAATGAAACTCCAAAGTTTCTGCAAGGCAAAAGACACCGTCAATAAGACAAAAAGACCACCAACAGATTGGGAAAGGATCTTTACCTATCCTAAATCAGATAGGGGACTAATATCCAACATATATAAAGAACTCAAGAAGGTGGACTTCAGAAAATCAAATAACCCCATTAAAAAATGGGGCTCAGAACTGAACAAAGAATTCTCACCCGAGGAATACCGAATGGCAGAGAAGCACCTGAAAAAATGTTCAACATCCTTAATCATCAGGGAAATGCAAATCAAAACAACCCTGAGATTCCACCTCACACCAGTCAGAATGGCTAAGATCAAAAATTCAGGTGACAGCAGATGCTGGCGTGGATGCCCAGAAAGAGGAACACTCCTCCATTGTTGGTGGGAGTGCAGGCTTGTACAACCACTCTGGAAATCAGTCTGGCGGTTCCTCAGAAAACTGGACATAGTACTACCGGAGGATCCAGCAATACCTCTCCTGGGCATATATCCAGAAGATGCCCCAACTGGTAAGAAGGACACATGCTCCACTATGTTCATAGCAGCCTTATTTATAATAGCCAGAAGCTGGAAAGAACCTAGATGCCCCTCAACAGAGGAATGGATACAGAAAATGTGGTACATCTACACAATGGAGTACTACTCAGCTATTAAAAAGAATGAATTTATGAAATTCCTAGCCAAATGGATGGACCTGGAGGGCATCATCCTGAGTGAGGTAACACATTCACAAAGAAACTCACACAATATGTACTCACTTAAGTGGATATTAGCCCCAAACCTAGGATACCCAAGATATAAGATATAATTTGCTAAACACATGAAACTCAAGAAGAATGAAGACTGAAGTGTGGACACTATGCTCCTCCTTAGATTTGGGAACAAAACACCCATGGAAGGAGTTACAGAGACAAAGTTTGGAGCTGAGATGAAAGGATGGACCATGTAGAGACTGCCATATCCAGGGATCCACCCCATAATCAGCATCCAAACGCTGACACCAATGCATACACTAGCAAGATTTTATTGAAAGGACCCAGATGTAGCTGTCTCTCATGAGACTATGCCGGGGCCTAGCAAACACAGAAGTGGATGCTCACAGTCAGCTAATGGATGGATCATAGGGCTCCCAATGGAGGAGCTAGAGAAAGTAGCCAAGGAGCTAAAGGGATCTGCAACCCTATAGGTGGAACAACATTATGAACTAACCAGTACCCCGGAGCTCTTGACTCTAGCTGCATATATATCAAAAGATGGCCTAGTCGGCCATCACTGGAAAGAGAGGCCCATTGGACTTGCAAACTTTATATGCCCCAGTACAGGGGAACACCAGGGCCAAAAAGGGGGAGTGGGAGGGCAGGGGAGTGGGGGTGGGTGGATATGGGGGACTTTTGGTATAGCATTGGAAATGTAAATGAGCTAAATACCTAATAAAAATTAAAAAAAATGGAAAAAAAAAGAAAAACTGTAGCACTATAAAGTGGATTTGGTTATATCAAGCTTATTTAAATATTTTCAATAAAGTTTTAATTACAAACACTAAAAAAAAAATCCATATTTGTCACTTTGTACAAAGCTCAAGTCCAAGTGGATAAAGGGCCTCAACATAAAACTAGATACACTTAATCTAATAAAAGAGAAATTGGGAAAGAACCTTGAACTCATTGGCACAGTAGGAAATTTCCTAAACCCCAATGGCTCATGCTCTAAGATCAAGAATTGATAAATGAGACCTCATGAAACTGAAAAGCTTTAGTAAGGCAATTGACATAGTCAATAAGGAAAATTGGCAACCTATAGATTGGGAAAAAAATATCTTCACTAATCCCACATCTGATAGAGGGCTAATATTTAAAATATATAAAGAACTTGAGAAGTTAATCACCAAAAAACCAAGCAACCAAATCAAATAATGGCATATAGAACTAAATCAAGAATTCATGACTGAAGAATCTCAAATGGCTGAGAAGCACCTAAAGCAATGTTCAAATTCCTTAGTGATCAGAGAAATGCAAATCAAAATGACCCTGAGATTCCACCTTACACCAATCAGAATGGCAAAGATCAAAACCTCAGTTGACAGCACATGTTGGAGAGGATATGGAGAAAGAGGAACACTCCTCCATTTCTGGCGGGATTGCAAACTGATACAACCACTCTGGAAATGCCAATGGCTCTCTCTCCATGATCAAGAATTGATAAATGGAATTTGTCCATTTCATCCAAGTTTTCCAGTTTTGTTGAGTATAGGCTTTTATAGTAGGATCTCATGATTTCTTTGATTTCTTCACATTCTGTTGTTATATCTCCCTTCGCATTTCTGATTTTGTTAATGAGGTTACTGTCCCTGTGCCCTCTAGTTAGTCTGGCTAAGGGTTTTCCTATCTTGTTGATTTTCTCAAAGAACCAGCTCCTGGTTTGGTTGATTCTTTGAGTAGTTCTTTTTTGTTTCCACTTGGTTGATTTCAGCCCTGAGTTTGATTATTTCCTGCCTTCTACTCCTCTTGGGTATATTTGCTTCCTTTTGTTTTAGAACTTTTAGGTGTGCTGTCAGGCTGCTACTGTATTCTCACTCTAGTTTCTTTTTGGAGGTACTCAGAGCTATGAGTTTTCCTCATAGGACTGCTTTCTTTGTGTCCCATAAGTTTGGGTATGTTGTGGCTTCATTTTCATTAAACTGTAAAAATTCTTTAATTGTTTCTTTATTTCTTCCTTGACCAAGTTATCATTCAGTAGAGTGTTGTTCAGCTTCCACGTGAATGTTAGCTTTCTATTATTTATGTTGTTATTGAAGATAAGCCTTAGTCCATGGTGATCTGATAGGATGCATGGGATAATTTCAATATTTTGTATCTGTTGATGCCTGTTTTGTGACCAATTATAATGTCTACAAGCTGAACTACCCAAATGAGGACACCTCAGTCCAACTTGGGAGAGAGAAGAAAGCAATCAAATTGGGGAGGGAGGGAGGAACAGGGAAGGAAAGTGGATAGGGAGGTTAGTTGGGGTGAGAGGGGAATATAATCTGGTATTGGAAGAGGGAAAGGGACTGACCCTGAGGGCCAGCAGAAAGAATGGAAACAGACAACTTCAGGAGATAGGAGGTTGTGGGGGACCCTCTAGAATGCATCAGAGTCCTGGGAATTGAGAGATTCTCAGGAATAAAAGGGAGAGAACTTATATGAGATGCCCAACAGTAGGTGGAGGGAGCTTAGAGAGCTTACCTTCAGCAGGAAGACAGGGCATCAAGTGAGATTTAGGTTTGCCATCTCACAGTTACATCTCTGACCCATAATTGTTCCTGTGTGAAAGAATTACAGGGATGGAAATGGAGAGAAGCCTGAGGAAAGAAAGTCCAGCAATAGGCTCAAAGTCGGATCCAGCTCAAGGGGATGTCCCAAGGCCTGACACTATTACTGATGCTATGAGTGCTCACAAAAAGTGACCTATCATAACTGCCCTAGCAAAGACCCAACAAGCAGCTGAAAGAGCTCGATGCAGATATTTGCACCCAACAAATGGACAGAAGTTTTTGACCCCTGTTGTTGAATTAGGAAAAAAACTGGAAGAAGCTGAGGAGAAAGGTGACCCTGTAGGTGGACCAGCATTGTCAATTAATCTGAACCCCTGAGATCTCTCAAATACTGGACCACCAAACAGACATCATACACCAGCTGATATGAAGCCCCAAACACACATAGATTAGAGAACTTCTGGGTCTGTGTTCATTCAGAAGTGATGTACCTAACCCTTAAGAGACTTGAGGCCACAGGAAGTTTAGAGGTCACCTAGTATGGAGAGTGGGGGCACCATGTGGACATAGGGGGTGTGGGATGTGAAGCAGTCAGAGGGTGGATGGGGGGCAGGAATGGAATATCGAGTGTGAAAAATAAATAAATTTTTAAAAAGATAATATTAATAAAAATTAATGATAATTGAATCTTTTGGTTTTTGCACTTTCAGTGACTTTATATTTGAATAGTTTTTCAAATTCTACCTTTATTAAAGTTTTAACTATGTTATTTAATGTATGTTTTATGCAATTCTAGCAGAAAAGTAATACACACTTGTCCTACACACTTTTCAGTCAGCTTCCCTCAGTGGAAAATACCATTTCGCTGAATGAGAGAACAGAATGTAATTGATATTATAAGTTCTATGCCTCTTGTTGATTTCACTATGTCATTTGTATTCATTTCCATGTGTGTTTAGTTCTGTAAAATTAGTAACTACACCTATACCAGTTAGGATATAGAAGAGTGTCTAGACCTGGGGCTTGTGGACTGAGTACCTTCTTACTAACTCTACATATCCAACATTTTACAACCAGTGTTCTTCATAGATTATTATATTTAAAAGAAAAACTACTTTGGGCCATTCTCAGAAAGTCAAGGTCACCAGCCTTCTCTTATACATAAAGGCTGAATTTTATATAGACATTTAAGATCCGGGGAGCATGAACCTGAAATGGAGAAGTTCACTGGAACAAAGGAAATGAACGTGAGAAGGAAGGAATAGAAATAGGAAGCTATGTGTCATGAAGGAGATGTTTTCAAAGTACATTATGTATTTACATAATTCTCAACACCAAGTACAAAGAATATATACCAAGATAAAATAATAATAATTTTGAGTTAATACTATTTTTTGGCTCCAGGAATATAAGGAGAACATGACTCAAAACGAAATTTTGCTAACCCCCTAGGTCAGTGCCTAGTTCAACCATCATTAGAAAAGATCTTCACAATTAGACAATGTGCAGAGAGGGAAGAATTTTGGAGCACTCAGTTCTAAATAGGTTATGTTCATCAATGCCTCCACTACCCCCTAGCTCTCCCCCCCCGCCCCCCCCCCGCACCCCAATCTTAGGAATCAATGGAGTAGAAAGGGCAGAAAGATTTTATTTTCCAGAGGGTGTCATTTAAATGGATGACACAGGAGTATAGATACATATGTAACTCACAGAGATTTTGACAGCATGAACTAGGCCAGCACAGGTTCAAGACAGAGAGCCTTTCAGTGATGAGTTGGGAAAGTAGACATGGGTTTCCATTCCTAATGAAGAAGCTATTGTCAATTGGCATCTTGCAAAGAAACAACTACTTTTCTCCAGTAGAGTCTTATTGGGCAAACAAGTCCTACCTCAGAGTAAACCCATACCCAGCAGTAGTTGGCCAGCAAAATACAAACTCAATGGTATTTTTGTAGAGATTTTGTTGAATACTGTTTAGTCTGTTTGCTTGCTTGTTTGTTTGTTTGTTTGTTTGTATTACTGGACTTTTGCATATCTTCTAACATAAAGAAATTACTTCCTAAACTACTATCATTTCTCCATATGTTCTTTTGTATAAAATCAAATTTTTTCTTTGTTTCTAACTATATATATATATATATATATATATATATATATATATATACACACACACACACACACACACACACACACACACACACGCACACACACACACGCACACACTCACACACACTCACATATCTTTGCATGCAAATCCAAAAATGAAATCTTTTCAAAAAGGAATCAGGAAGCATTTATAAACCCATATTGAAACCTAAGTCCTCATGAACTTATGCCACAGTCAGACATAAGGAGAGATACATAGTATTTTGTATATTTTAATAATTGCCCCAGTAATTTAACCCCAAACCTAATGTACACCAGAGAATCTTGGATACCAGTCAGGTAACTCAGTCATTCCAAGTGAACACTGCAAGGTGGCTCACAAGCAAACTGAAATTAGATTGTATATCACTGTGGCACACAGTTTCTTCCTTAATAACTTCGGTGAAGGGAGGTTTAATTACCCTTAATGTCAGAAAAAAATCTTCTCTAAAATTGAATGCTTATACTTGTGCTTATCTTAGGAAGTTTTTTTGAATGTAATTCTCTTGAATTATGTAGTATTTAAATATAAGGTGTATGGTATGGCTAGATTAAAAATATGCCCTAAATGTTCATGTACTGGAAGAGTGAAATTCCAAAAAGCAGGATTCAGAAGAGGGACTTCGGAGAAATCATTGGGTCATGAGTATTCCTGCTTTACCCATGGATTCATCTAGTGCTAGTTTTGTAGTATGACACATGGTCCATCAGGGGTGATGGAAACTTAGAGGTAAGGCCTAGTTGAAGTGTGTAGGTCTTTAGTGACTCCCTATGGAAGTATATACTAACCCACATTCCCTCATACCCTCCTACCCTCCTTTCTCCTCTTTCCCACTATTTCCCATGCCTTAACATTTCATCCTTCCCTCATTTTCTAGACTCTGTCCCCTTCCTTTATTCTCCCATCTCCCCTCTTCTTTATTCTAACCACCTTGCACAGCATTTCTTTCCTATTCTCCCTCCTCCTTCTTCATTCCGACACATTTTATTTTGCCTTTCCCTCTGTTCAATTGTTCTATAGCAATATCCTTCAGCTTGAAAACTTTCCATCCTGGAGCAGGGTTCACTGAGATTCAGAAAGAACCAAATTGAAGTTGTCATATCCTGGAGTGAATCTTTAAAACTTGGAAGGTAAATAACTCAAGTAAACCAGGAGCTCCCTGAAAGCTAAAAGACTTACAAGCTTCTGTCCTCCTGAAGGTTAAATAAGCAGTGAGGACTTCTGGGAAGAAGATGCTCTAGTCAATGAAGCTGCCTGTAACATGCTCATGGAGTTCCAGGGATGCAGCATTTGTGAGTCATCACACATGCTAGAGTGGCTTTCATAGATACCACTGCCTAGCCACCCATGTTCCTATAAGAAACCTTTCATTCTTACACAACCCTATTAAACTTACAAGGTTTCCACATTGATCTGCCTTTAGCTCCATATGGACAGTCCCTGAGCGCTTGTACATGCCTCCCAAGAAAAAGCCACGGACCACAGCCATAAGGTGAGCAGCAACTTTAGGCATCCCCTTTCAGGCCACACTCTCTATGTCCTCCCTTGCAATACTCCGGAATAGAACCATGGATCTGCATTTATAAGCTTCTAAATCTGTGATAAAAATAAATCTCTCCTTATTTTGAATTTGATTTTCCCAAGTATTTTGACCCAGTGACTGGATGATGAGAATTCAAACTCCCCAGTGCACTCATCTAATACTACTGATATGTGAGCAACCAGGGTGATGAAAACTTAGGAAGCAGGGAAGAGGTGAGGAGAGTAGATCTTCAGGGGCTCCCCTTGGGACTATATTCTGTCCCCAGCCTGAATTCTCTCCATTTCTGCCACTATCTGAGCCTCTCTCTCCTCTCTCTTCCCCCTTTCCTACCCCTATATTCCTCTACTCCTCTATTCTTCCATCTGCTTTTCCTCTCTCCTCATGTCCTTCCCTTTTTGACACTTGTATAACATTATACTCCAAACAGAAAGTACCTTAGTTGGTGTTTTTGGCTGTGAAGAAACCCCATGACCACAGCAACTCTTATAAAGTAAAATATTTGAGTGGGACTGGCTTAGAGTTTCACAGGATTGGTCCATTATCATCATCATTTGAGGAAGCATGGCAGCATGCAGACAGATATGTTGGCAGAGAAGGAGCTGAGAGTTCTACATCTTAATCCATAGGCAGCAGAAAAAGACACTGAGCCACCCTGGTCATAACTTGAGCATAAGAGACCTCAAAGCCCAACCCTACTGTGACATACTTCCTCCAACAAGACCACTTCTCCTAATAGTGCTAATCTCTAAGGGCCAAGCATTTAAGCACATGGGTTTATGGGGGCCATGGCTATTCAAACCACCACAGAAGGTTTTCCATCCAGGCAGGAAATGCTTTTAGGACTGAGGCAGTTCTAAACCAGCAAAGTAGCTCACTTATTTGCTGTTTATACATGCTTGTTAATATAAAAGCCTATCACGAGGTAATCATTGCCATTATGTGATAAACACTCTCTAAACTTGCAAGTCTATGTTGTGGTTATGAATATCAAAAAAGGCCAGAAAAAAGAAAAGAAGAAGAAGAAGAAGAAGAAGAAGAAGAAGAAGAAGAAGAAGAAGAAGAAGAAGAAGAAGAAGAAGAAGAAGAAGAAGAAGAAGAAGAAGAATTAATAGTAACAGGAGTATTAACAAAACTATGAAAATGATTAAAAACTTTCAAATAGCTACAGGGTATAAAAGCAGCTAAATTGTACCTCTTTTGCAATGGGATTTCAGTAATGGAACAAAATTGAAAAATTCCCTCCATGTTCTTTCTGGGGTTTAGTCTGTCATTTAAGATCATAGACTATTATTGGCATTCCTGTTCTTCCTCCCCCAAAATCCAATCTTATTCTTAAATGGCCTTTGGAAATGAGTTTCTGAATAATCTTAGAAGAGAAAAGTTACATCCTTCAGTATTGAACAGACAAAAAACTAATTGATGACATTGAGTTCTACAGTTCTCTTCACAGGAAATAATTGTGTTACTTTTTATCTGGCTTCCTCTTGATATCAGAGGTTCAGAAATATTTCTTTTAATTTAAAAAACCCATTTGAAATAATTTCCTGTTAAAACAGGAATAAAAGGAAAAATCTAATCAAGTGATCCAGTATCCTCCCCTTACTCCTCCCAACCCCCAACCAGGAGAAGAAAGTCAGTCTACTTACTATGCTGGGGATTATTCCTCCATCTGCCCCCCAGTTCACTGAGACTCCATTGACTTCTGCTGTACTTTAAACATTGTGTTTTCTTTATGATTGCCTTCATTCCCATGGTTACCTTCTGCCTTCATTACCCATGGTTACCTTCTGCCTTCATTCCCATGGTTACCTTCTGCCTTCATTAACCATGGTTAATGTTGATACAGGACACTCCTATAATGTGCTTCCTTTAAAGAACTTTTTGTCCTTAAATTTTCAATTTATTATTACTGGAAGGGTGCCAAGGAGGACATCTCGATGAAGTCAGCTCTCTCCTTTGACCTTGTCAGTTCAGGGACTTCCCTAGTGAAAAGCACCTTCACCTACGAAGCTAAGCCTTATATATTCTCACATGACATGAAAGAAAGCCCCCTGCTTCTACTCTCTTCAGGGAACTGGCTGAAAAGGCAGACAACAAATCATAGAAGTAAAGTTTAAGTTCCAAATTTCCAAAGTTTTAAAAGTACTGGGTGTTTTTATGTCTTCTAACTGGCCAATCAAACATAACTGATATTGTGTTTGACAGCTAAAGTACCAATTTCCATTGTTTTTACTGCACTATAGTCTCTCAATATAGAATAAAACACTACATTGCAGAATAACTGCTGCCAAAATTTACAAAAATGGAAAAAAATTGGAATTATAAATAGTTTTCTTAGATTTTATTACATTTTTTCATGTGTATAAATACATACATGCATGGGTATGTTTTGCATGCTATAGTGCATGGTTGGAGGACAAAGGACAATGTCAGGCCTAATTTCTTCTTTTTACCTTCATCAGTCAGTCCTGGGACTGGAACTCAGTCAATTAAATTTGGCAACAGGTGCTTTTTGTATTTGTTTTTCTTGGTTATTTTATTTGTTTCCATTTCAAATGTTATTCCCAGTTTCCCCTCCATATGCCCATATTCCCTCCTCTCTCCTCTCTTCCTCTATGAGGGTGCTCCCCCACCTGCCCACCCACTTCTGCTTCAGTGCCCTAGTGTTATTCTCTCCTGGATCATCAAGCCTCAGAAGGGCAAAGGGGCTCACCTCCCAGTGGTGCCAGATAAGGCAAGCCTCTGCTACATACCCAGCTGGAGCCATGGGTTTCCTCTGTGTACCTTTGGTTGGTGGTTTAGTCTTGAGAGCTTGGCAGAGTGGGGAGGGGTTGTTCTGCTTGGTTGGTATTATTGTTCTTCCTATAAGGCTGTAAACCCCTTCATCTCCTTGCTCTAACTTCTCCATTGAGGTCTCTGGGCTCAGTCCAATGCTTGGCTGTGAACATTTGCATCTGTATTGGTCAGGCTCTTCCAGCAGAGTCTCAGAGGACAGCTATACTGGACTCCTGTCCTTAAGCACTATTTAACATCAGCAGTAGTGTCTGGGTTTGGTGTCAGCATATGGAATGGATCCCTAGGTGGGGCAGTCTCTAAATAGCCTTTCCTTCAGTTTCAGCTCTACTCTTTGTCCCTGCATTTTCTTTCGACAGGAGGAATTCTAGGTTAATATTTTTGAGGTGGTTGGGTGGCCTCACCACTCAAATGGAGGTTATACATATTCACTGGATATGGTCTCTACAGATTCTATCTCCCCTTTATTGGGTATTTTGGCTAAAGTCCTCTCTGTTGGGTTCTGGGAACCTCCTGGGTCCCTGGCATATGGGACTTTCGAATGGCTACCCCCAGTTCCTCCTTCCCCACAGCTACACACCTATTTTCAAATTTCTGACCCTCTGTACTTCTCTATCTCCTCCCATATCTGCACTGCCCCTGTTTTCCCCTCTCCCTCCTATCTCCCTCCCAGGTCCTTATCTGGCTTGATTTTTCAGGGATTATTCTCTTCTCCCTACTGAGTAGGACTGTAGCATCCACACTTTGGTGTGATCTTCTTTCCTCTTGGATTTTATATGGTCTGTGAGTTGTATCGTGGTTATTTGGAGCTTCTTTTTGGCTAATATCCATTTATCAGTGAGTACATACCATTTGTATTCTTTTGTGACTGGGTCACCTCACTCAGAATGATATTTTCAAGTTCCATCCATTTGCCTGTAAATTTCATGAAATCATTATTTTTAATAGCTCTGTAGTGTAAATATACAAAATTTTCTGTATCCATTCTTCTGTTGAGGGACATCTAGTTTGTTTCCAGGTTCTGGCTATTATAAATAAGGCTGTTATGAACATAGTGGGGCATGTGTCCTTGGGTGCTTTTATGGGCTATCTTGCTATCCCTGCAAATTGTCTCACTGTTAACCTAATTTATTAAAAAATGAACAGGACCACCAAGGGAGCTCAGCAGATAACATCCAGTGCTGTACAAATTCAGTGATCTCATTTCCATTTTTGAAATTCATGTCAAGTTAGAAGGAGCAAACTCACCTCACAACATTGTTTTCAACCTTAGCCCACCCCACACATGAGCAAAATGCACATAAAGAAGCAACTACACAGCACATTTTAAGAATGAACTTGGGATTTAACAGATTACTTTCAAAAGATGAAATACACAAAAACCAGTTTATTGCATGTTCCATACGCTTAGCAATCAGGAAAATGAAAATTAAAATACTCTGTAGTTTGAACTCACCCCAATCAGAATGACTAAGATAAAACAACAGCAGCAAATACAAAAGAAATCAAAACCAAAACAAAACTGAGCCAAGACAAAACAATATAAACAAACTAAGAACCAACCACACAATGACAACAAATGCTACTACAGATATGGGGGAAAGGAACACTCTTCATTGCTGGTAGAAGTATAAATGGTAGCACCATTATGGAAATTAGTTTGGAGTTTCCTCAAAATGCTAAAAAATGACCTACCATAAGATTCTAGAACACTACTTCTGGGAACATACTTAGCAGACTCTACATCCTACTCCATCCATGGTCACTTCTTTTCTATTTACCATGACCAAAATATAGATGCAGTTTAGATGTCCATGAGCTAATGAATGGATAATGAAAGAAGGGTGGATTTACTCATTGGGTTATTGCTAACTCATCCAAAACATTAAATCATGGAATTCACAGGTAAATGGAGGGAGTTGTTCACCTGGCCCAGAAAGATAGATGGTACCATGTGGTCTCTCTTTTGTGGATGTTAACTTTCAATTCTTACATATGTGGGCTATGTTTGGAAATCCCATAGAGATCAGGAAATTAGTTACTGACAGTGATGGATGGGCTTTCAAGGGAAGAGAGATAGAGTACAATGTCATGGAATGGAGACACAGTGGAACAAGAAGAGTTATGTGTGGTGTGAGGGCAGAGTAGAGGAGGGACATGATGAATAATGACTAATACTACATTTCTTAAAGTCAAAAGAAATCTATTTTCTGAAAATATTTAAATACACACATAAGGCACAGCTAACAGATAACAGGACATTAATGCTGCAACTAGACACCACAAGCTAACAAACAAAAAAGTCCACAGCCAGAAACGTGTTATTGTTATTGGATTTGTTGGCAACTGGGGTACTATAGACTCCCAAATATCACAGGATTTTGCCCATGTTCTTGACTGCCAACTTGAAGTTTTTGGGAAAATGATATTTTTCTTCCATAGTGTTTGTAAGCCTTAGATGAAGAAGTTGTATTGCTAATATATCAGTTGGGGACTTTATTCCCAAATCAGCTTTCTTTGCATTTTTGATCAGTTATGGATTTGTTTTTTTAAAAAGAATATGAGCTATACTTCTCTATGACTATAAGGCTGGGTATTTCAAACACAGTTTGAAATTATACTGGTTTAGAAAAGTGCTAGCCATGGCTTCTTGCCTAGGGTATATGACTGTACTAGCCACTAGTAGTTTGATAGCCTGACATTATTCAGCAGAGAACTCAGCCTAGTAAGTGTCAGCCATTATTATGATAAAAAAAAAAAGGTGTAGCAGTATGAAGGACTTTTAAGTTTTCTATACCAAAAATACATGGAGTTATATGTATTGTTTTAACTGGAGACATATTTGTTTCATATATTTTGTATCCAAAACATACCTTTTTGTTGCCTCAGATTTACTACAACATTCCATTGGGCAAATATGTTAAAGACATCCTCAAAGGCACCAATATAGTTCACATTACAAAAAGAAAGCTCAACAATTTCCCTTGGGCTAATGAGACCAAGAAGGAGCCTAAACATGGATTCTCCATTTTTCTCCTGGTGCTTGCAGTCTGTAGTTTGTGGTTTTTAGCTTACTTGTATTCTGTGTCATGTGTATTTTGGATCTGTTCCTATCGCCTGTGTCTCTCTAGCACATTGTATTGCTCTGTATTTATTGAACAGTACATAAAGTATCACATGTGGAAGGAATGAGGCACTGCATAGAAATATTCAGTAGAATTTAAAGGGATTAAGTTACTGACTCCAACTGATCTCAACTGAACAGGAGAGCAAACAGTACTGCAAATATACCATTATTAAATTATAGCCCCATGTTGATTTCAACACTTATAGCAGATATTTTTTGCATGAAACTTCTTTCAACCCATTGTCTATTTTTAACAAATGATTACCATAGCACACACTCATATGTGCATATTGCTCTGAGCCAGAGGCACAGAAAAATACATAAGATTAAATTTGTTCGATAGCATAGACTTGTACAAGTTGACTACATGAGAAATCCAAGGCTAGTAAGGTTTGTTGTTCCACAGTTTTTCTAAATGTAGGTCAAACAAACAGGTTGAATACAGGGTAGGAAACCAGACCAAGTCTTCAGTGACCTCACAGGGTATTGTTAACTCAACTGTGGAGCCAGGAAAGCTACCAGCCTTTTACAGTGTAAGAAATATTTTCATAAAAATATATAATCACATCACCTAAAACAGTGTCTTAAACGTTCTTAATACTTAGCGAAGAAATGCAGTAAGATGGAAAATTCATCCAGGTGTCTGTTTTTGAAGGGCTTTGTCAGTTTGAAAGGTTCAAGTTATGAACCACACAAATATTAACCTGTAGACAAGATCTGTGTATAAAAAGAAACATCAGGCTACTTGGAATGGGGCATGTTAAATTCTAAATCACTCATTTGCACTTTAGAAAAAGCTAAAAAGGAAAAAAAAGTCTGTTAATCTACTAAACATGACTATACTGCTTTGTGTTACCTGTGGAACTTGTATAATTGTAATTACAACCTGGGATATATTAGGAATTCACTTTAATAATATTACCTTTGCTTTTCTGATACTATTTCTACTTAACATTTTCCTACCTGTAAGAATAGCTTTCTTATTAAAAAAGAAGAAGGGAAATGAGGTTAGCAATTTCAATATCAATATTATATGTGTAAGCCTTTTGACTTTGTTGTTCTATGTAACATTACACAGCAACATGAAACTGATTTTCTAAATGAGGATATATTTGAATGCATGCTCTTTCCTTCTAGAATGTACTTACAAGTGTGAGCATGATACAGGCACTGTGTTTTCTTCTTTGCTTTTTTGTTAGATTGGGCATGACTGACTATTATTATTTTGTGTGTGCCTGCTTGTATGTACACATGTATATGCGTAGACCCAACTATATGTGCACATTTAGAGACCAGAGACAAGAATGAGATGTCTTCTTTAATTGCTCTTCACTTTAATCTTTGGGACAGAGTTTCTCATTCACCCTGATGATCACCATTGTGACTAAATTGGGTGGCAAATAAGTTCACAGAATCTACCTGTCTCTACATTATTGCACCGGGGTTATAACTGATTGTTCCAAATCTAGCTTTTATGTATGTTCTAGGGACGTGACGACAGGTTCTGATGCATGTACCAAAAGCACTATGCCCAGGAAGCCATCTCCCCATGATTGTCTTTTTATACTATTGTGTGTGCTGCCTCTATAGATGATGGATGTATAGGTATGTGTGAATGGGAGTGCTGATACTACTATATCATGGTGCAGGTACAGTAATCAGAGGCAACTCAGGTTTTGGTCCTCATCTCTACATTAAAAAATCAATAATTAAATAATAGCAATAACAAAGGGAACAATAAAATCAATATGAATGTGTAAAGCAGTGTGGTACAACTGTAAGTAAACAGAAAATGTGTTACACTGGCAAATTTGAGAAATTAACAAGAGTAAAGACAGGCAGAGAGGCTGCAGCATTGCTTAGTGATTAAAGTGTTTACCATGCAGTTAAGACAACTGAATTCAGATATTTAGAACCCCTGTAAATGCCAGGTGAGCATCCTGAATCTTTCTCTTCCCACGTTGAAGGCTGAGAGAGGATGTTCCCCAGTAGAAGCTGGACAAAAGCAAAAGCCATATTGGCAAGCTCTAAGTTTGAGCTAGAAATCCTGTATCAATTGAATAAGGTAGAGAATGATGAAGTAAAGCAAAGATGTCATTCTCTGATTCTGTACATGTTCACTCCCACACATATATGTTCACATAGTATATATACACACATATACATATATATATACATATACATACATATATATGTATGTATCTGAAGTTTACATACAAGCGTGCTTGCAATTTTCATGTTGTATGATTATGTAGCTTAACTTTAGACACACATGCACACTTGCATACACACACACACACACACACACACAAATGTCATCACCACAACCACCAGCAGCCATCAGAATATGAGTCATAGAACAAAAGATGAAGATTGAATTTGGAAGAGATAAAATAATCCAAACCATTAAGATTCTCAACTGCTGAACTGTTCCTCTCCAGGAAAAAAGAGGGGAAGCTGTCGCTATAGATACTACCTCAGTGTCTGGGAAAGAGAAACAGATTTGTTATTCATAGATTTGAGTGCATTGGTTTTCATTTAAAGAAGGATGTCCCCAAGTCTATTCTCACAGATTCAAATTCTCTAGAAATTTCTTGAAAGGGGCATGGGTTCACACCCATCTGAATACTTTAGAAAAATTAAAATAATGCAAATGTACATGCCAGACAATAAAATAATCAGAATCATTGGAGTTAAATTGTCACTTTCCAGAGCAAAGATAAAATTTAGGAAATACTTTTAAAAATACTACTCTTTAATTTTAACTTTAAGATATTAGCACATTTGATAAATGGGTTCTTTATGGCATTTTCATGAATACATGTAGTTATACTTTATTCGTATTTAATCTTCTATTCCACAGTCTACCCCTGACCCTTATTTCCACTTTTTAACTTCTCTTCAAACTGTTGGTAAGGATGTAAACTTGGTGAAGCCACTATGGAAATCCCTGTGAGGTTCCTTAAAACACCAAAAATAGAAAGAAAAAAAAACCCTTATATTTATACATTGCAGCTATACCATCCCTGGGAATATACCTGGAACACTCTACATCAACATGTGACAAAGAAACCCACATCCATTTTTATCATCACTATACTATCCATAATTGCAAAGAAATGGAACGAGCCTATAAATCCATCCATGGATGGGCATAAAAAGAAAATATGGAATTTTATACGTGCAATAGAATTTTATATGGCAATTGGATATATGTAAGCAGAATAAAGTTATAATATTTGCAGCAAAATACATGGAATGGGAAATTATGCTAAATGAAAGAAGCCAGATTCAGAGCATAAAACAGCCATGTTTTGTTTCATATGCACAAATAGAATTGGTGTGTGTGTGTTTGTGTGTGCAGGACAACATGAAGGCATAAAGGAGACCATAATTAGAAGATGACCTCTTAATGTAAGGGAATAGATTTGTCACTTCATTGATATATTGTCTATAATTATTGTCAATCAGTCAATTATCATTTATTACTGTTATCCTCATTATATAATCTATGTATCACTCAATATATTTACAATCTACAATTCATGTATTTATATGTCTATCTTTGTCATCTTTTATCTACTATCATATATGCATATCATATATCTATCTATTATCTATTACTTATCATCTGTCTATTCTCTATCATATATCTAACCCAATACAGTTAGTTTTAAACTAATGGAATAATTCTGCTATTGACTGATGTTATACAGTTCAAAGTGAATGAATTCAATTCTCACTTCTATTTCTATGAAGCAGAACAATTGTTTGTTAAATTATCTCATTCCATAAACATTACAAGAAAAATATATTAAAAACCTTTTTAAGTGGAGGAAATAGCTGAATGTGATCACCCCCTTTATTGGGAGACTTCTCAGGTAAAACACTACTTTGAGCAATCACATTCATAAGAAAAGACTAAAAGTATGGAAAACTATGTAAAGTCATAGTGATATACAATTTTATATTATACAGTTTATCAGAGGAAATATGTGCTTATGTTTTATCAGGGGCATTTATCTTTCAGTAAAATTATGACAGGTAAAATAAAAATTTAAGTTATGGTGTTCAACTTCTAAATTCTGTTTTTTTCCACTGTGTTCAAGTGGATTTCTCTACGTTTCCTTTAATATAAAAATTTTACTCATTAAAAAAGAGGGGTCAGAATAAAGCACAATTTGTTTACTCTGTGCAATATGTTGGCTCCTATCTTCTTTCCAGTGACAGGATGAATCACAACCTGTTTTTTGTGTCCTGAGACATATGGTCTACCCCAAAAGCCTGGGATGTTGCTTCAACTTTTCAGTATTTGCCTTATGTGAAACTGAACTATTAAGCTAGCATGTATATTGGTTACTATTCATTGTTTCTGTGACAAGATTGCTTAGCGAAAGTAACTTAAGAAAGAGATAATTTATTTGGATTCACCTCATGTTGGGAAAACATGGTTAAAAGAGCACTGGGAGGCTGCTCACATTCTAGAGTGGGAAAGCAGAAGATGAATGCTCGGGCTCAGCTCAGTTTCTTTCTTTATGTGTAGTATTGCCCCAAAGGCACAGAAGGCTATTGCCTATATTATGAGTAAGTTTTTGTATCTCAGTTAATTTGATGTAAGTACTCTCCCAAAGATGTACCTAGATGCATATCCGCTGTGATTCTCCACCCTGTCAGGGGTTGGTGAGATGGATCCGTCTGTTGTGTAATTTCTACATAAACCTAACAAACTAAGTATGATCCCCACAAAATCGTGTAAAGATAATGGGAGAGAACTGACTCTAGAAGGTTGACCTTTCCATGTCCATAATACATGTACCCAGTTGTACACTGCACACACACACACAATAATAATAAATAAAGGGACAAAATGAAATCCTTTGGTAGAATATTAGCTATCGTAATTTATAACACCCAAGAAAGTACTCGATATGAATAAATAGTGTACTTCATGTTAGCAGTGAATGGCTAAGTAGAGCAGTACATGTCAAGCACTTAGTACAGCATCAGGTATGTGGCAAGTTGCAATAAATGTTATGTGTTACAAGAGAATTTCTCTTGACTTTTGCAAAGTTAAACACATTTTCATACAAAATAAATTTCATTATGTTACTTTTTGAGCAATGTAAGTAAATTATAAAGAAATGAAATATAATAATAGAATAAATACAAAATTGTACCTATTGTTACTCTAGTTATGTTCATTATGCATCAGAAATATGTCTATCTAACAAGCAGCATGGGACCGGGAGAAATGGCTCAGCCATTTAGAGCTCTTATTGCTCTTGCAGAGACGCCCAGTTTGGATCTTGGCACCCACATTGGGTGGCGCTGAACCACTGTAACTCCACATCCAGGACATCTGATGTCCTCTACTAACCTCTGTGGGCAAATGCATACAGAGTCACATAAGACAGGCACATAAAAAATATAAATATGCTTTAAAGTTAACAATTAGTTTCATGGAAGGAAACTGTTAGGCTGTCATTTTCTCTTTGGCAGGCTAATGGTGCTAAGCAATATGGCATTCTTGTGTGTTCATCTGTGATGTTTCTTAAAAAGTAAATGAGCAAAGACATTCTATGATTCCTATGACATAACATAATCTCCTTTTCTAATGCAACAAAACAAAACAAACAAATTGCATCTTGTTTGATGTTGATGTTTATGTGTGGGTCATGCCAATCTCAAAATCTGTAAAAGATAATTTTCCTTTCCTAAAAGCTTAATGAGAGAGCTTAATTGCTGCTTTGACATCTTAAGACACAGGTCACATGCTTTAATGACACCTGTTAAATTATAGCTGCCGAGAAATTGTTTGTGGTATAATCTAACATGACGTTCTAAATAACTCTAAGCAGGCTCTATTGTTGTGCTAGCAAACAATAGTCGCTATGATCAACCCACTTTGGATTTCTGCACAATATGCATAATAATAGCATATCATCTGCTACAAGTACAATCACATTCTTTATGTCATTAAAGACTATGTACATATTGATGTCTTTCTCTTCTTTCCAAAAGAGAAGACAAATATATTTTTAATATTTGAATGTCTTTATTTTAAAGAACTGTTTTACTTTAATTAAATAATTTTTATTAGGTGTCATATAATTCTATAATGACTATTACTCATTTTTAATGACTCTTCCCCTATTTCACCCTTCTCTCACTCCTGTAAGATCTACTTTCATACCCAATGTTTGCGAGTGATCACTGAATTTAATTTGTTCCTGGGTTAAGCCTGAGTAGAGGATTATTTACTAGAGTGAGGGTAACTTAGCCTTGGTTAACATCACTAAAGGATGTAGTCCCTCTCCTTCAACATTCATTAATTGCCAGTAATCCCTAAAGGAGTGTAGGGCCTTGTGGGCCCCTCCTCAAGTCATAATGAACTGTTGAGGGACCCAGTTTTATACAAGTTTTTGCTTGCTTTTTTTCTGATTGTTGTCCCAGTAAATAGGACTAGGAAACCATCTTTGTGTCAGTATTACAAACAGCTAGGTTAGGTGTTAGATTATACATAAATGTAATGCCAGAGAACACAACAATGCATCAATGTCACATTAGGGAATGAAATAATGATGTCCTCTTCAATTTCATTGACCAAAAAAAATTAGTCTGCACTGAATTCTGCATTTCTGTCATCATATCTCCATTTTTTAGCAGTTTGTGGTTACTGGCCTGTCTGTGGTCTGTCTGTAGCATGGACCTGACCTGTCCCTATTATCTCTCCTTAACAAAGAACTTTGCTCAACATTTATTGAACAGCACAGAAAACATGGCACAGGACAAGAATGATGAATTCTCTATAGAATTCTTTAGCAGTTTTACAAGGAAAAACGTCAACCAGCTGACTCAGAATTGTATAGATATGCTATCAACCTACATCTATGAGGCTGGCAACATTTTTGGCGAATATATATTTTGAGGTTTCATCTACTGTGTTGGCCTATTTAAGCAAATAATTATCACAACACACACAAACACAACACACACAACACACACACAGTTGGCTAAGAAGCATTGAAAAGAACATAATAAAAGTAAAGCTATTCACTTAGGTTAGATTGTAAAAGCTGATTCCATGGGAAATCCAAAGCAAGAAAGGTTGGTGATATCGGTCTCTTAAAGGCAAGTTAAAGTTACACAGGCTGAACACACTGTAGAACAGAAACAAAACCAAAAACAAACAAACAAAAACTTTAGATGTCATTTGCTGTGAGGTCTGGCACAAATTCAGTTTTTTAAGGGGTCAAGATATATCATCATAAATATATATCACTACTATCCTGGAGCACATTTAACTGTCATTCTGATACTTAGGCCAATTTGTTTACATTCGCTTGCATTTATTTTCTCCAGGATCCTATGGCCTGCTAATTATTTTACAAGTACACACACACACACACACACACACACACACACACACACACACACACATAGTTCTAGATCAAACTCACTCCTCCGGGCTCCTAACTTCATGTCCTCTTTTTAGTTTTGTTTCATAACCCAGGAGTCCAGTTTGTGCTGTTTATAAACTTGGGGGTCTAGGACCATCCACTTGAGCACAGTTTAACTACCAGGGTCCACACCCATAAATAAAACTGGCTTTCCTCCCACAGAGGCCATCAACTGTTAATAGCTCCTCAATTAGGAGGAGCCATCAGGAGCCCCTCCTTGATTCTTGCTGGAATGTTGACTGCCTTGATCTTGTGCAGGTGGTATGGGAACAAGTAAACCCCCTCTGAATTCAGGTGTACACAGTCCTGGCTTGCCTAGAAGGCATTGTTTTGTTTGTTTGTTTGTTTGTTTGTTTTCCTGGACCTTCTCAACTTCTGTCCTTTATAATTAGGCCATCCCTTTCTCTACAAGAGCTCTTAGGGATATATGATATATATGATATAGAAATCTCATCCTGTGTGACTAGCCTGGCCACTGGCATTTATTCTTCGTATTATGATCAATTGTGAGGTGCTGCATTAATCTCAAAGCAACTTTTCTGATGAAACCTTAGAGCTGCACTATTTCTATTGGTGTATATAGAGAGACTTAGTGGGCAGTTGATACCATTTTCATTTTGTCAAATAGTACTGGTAGGTTCACTCCCAGGGCCTGTGATGTTTCCAACTATGGGTTTTTAGACAGGTTTACAGTACCAGGCATGTGTTTCCTCTTGTAGTGTAAGCCTTAAACAGAGCACCATGGGAAAGGAGGCTTATGTGAGGAGAAGGATGGGAGAGTATGAGAGAAGGGGAGGGAGAGAAATATCTAACACTGAGGAGATTTAAACCGTACTATTAAAACTTAATTCTTTCATAAGATTTCTAAATAAGAGTTTCTACAAAACACTGTGACACACACACACACAAAGAAAAGAAAAGAAGAAAAGAAAAGATAAATAGAAAAAAACTAAGCACCCCTGTTTTACAAGCATGCCAGAATTGGTTACCACATTCTTTTAAAATGTTTTTTAGAACATAGTAATAGTCATCCTATATTTAAAAACATTGTGAGTGTGCATACACACAATTAGTTTTATATGAAGCGAGTTGTATACATTTGCACATTTATGTAGTTGCCAGAGGACAATCTCCAATGTTCTTTTGAGGAAAAACTTCCATGCCCTTGTCCTTTGTGGACAGGGTCTTTCATTGACCTGAAGTTCAACAATGAAGTCAAACAGAATGACCCTAGAACCCCAGGGATCCTCCTCTCTCCACCTTTCCAGGGTTTCTATAAAAGACACAAGGCACTGCAGCCAGATTCTGGCCATCGAACTCAAATCTTCTTGCTTACAAGGAAAGCACTTTAACAAATGACCTTTCTTTCCAGTCTCTGCTATACACTTGGTGGAAATCTGGGACTAAAAATAAAATTTATTCATATTAGACTGATTGCAATACTTTTAAGCATGAAGGTATTTGTAATAGTTACTATGCATTCAAACATGAAAGCCTTTGTATCATGTTTGTAGAATACAAACATTGTTGACTTTATAGTCATTGCTTTCAATGATTCCCAAGTACCAGTATCAAGGTCTTCCCAAACACCTTTCTCCTCCTTCTTCCTTCTTCCTTCTTCCTTCTTCCTTCTTCCTTCTTCCTTCTTCCTTCTTCCTTCTTCCTTCTTCCTTCTTCCTTCTTCCTTCTTCCTTCTTCTTCTTCCTTCTCCCTTCTCCCTTCTTCCTTCTCCCTTCTTCCTTCTTCCTTCTCCTTTTCCTTCTCCTCCTTCTCCTCCTTCTCCTTCTCCTCCTCCTCCTTCCTCCTCCTCCTCCTCCTCCTCCTCCTCCTCCTTCTTCTTCACCATCTCTATTTCTCTCTTCCCTCTCTTCTTGCTCCTCCTCCTTTGTTCTACATTTGGGTTTTTGTTTGTTCATTTATTTTAAGACAGAATCTGTCTATGTAGGACAGTCTTAGCTATCTTGAAATTTCCTCTCACTGCAACTCCTCAGCTGGCCTCACACTCATAGAGACCTGCCTTTCTCTGCCCTCCAAATGCTGAGATCAAAGGCATGCAAACCCCAGTACTTATTTCTTAAAACTAGTACAAGCTAAAGCATATGTATGTTTGGTTAATATACCTATGTATTTAACTTTTCAATTAAATATGGAGACAGGATTTTTCTTTTCAGAAATGTTACTTATTAAAGGGGATACTTGATTGGTTAACTCAGTCTTTGAAAACAATTAAGCCTTCTCTTCACAAGGCACAGGAATTCCTACAAGCTGGCAACTCAGGCACCTGTCTGAAATTACCTCTGTAATAAAATATGCAATCAAGCCAAAATTACAATGAACATGTGTTCTTCTAGATATAGGCTTGCATTCCTCAGCACTTACCCACCCACGGGCTTCGGGGCTATTTTGAGAAGAGCAGCTTCTGAATCATTTCTCAGACTAGATAGTCTCTTGTGTGCTTTCACTCATCAAAATCTAAATGTTACTGTTTTCTTCGGTGAAAACAACACAAAGAGAGTGTGTGTAAACGGGATTTGTATGTCAGTAGACTGGTCACCATTACTATAGCTGCTGTTATTCTTACTATGTCATGTGACAGTCATTTTTTATGATAGGTACAAAGGCAAAGGATCATTTCATAGCCCAGAAAACACTATGTCTGCTTCTGTCTCTGTCAACAGACTCTTTCCTTGACAACTCTCTCTCTCTCTCTCTCTCTCACGCACACACACACACACACACACACACACACCTCTGTTATCACTGTCATCTCTCTGTGTCTGTATCTGTCTGCCTCTGTATCTCTGTTTCTCTGTGTAAATCTCTGTCTCTGTGTCTTTATCTCTCTCTCCCTTTCTGTTTCTTCCACTCCACCATTATGCCATCTTGTTTTGTTATCTCCTTCTGTCATCTCTCCCTTTCCAAGTGAAACACACTTGAAAAATTATAAATTAAAACCATAACTGTTGATTTCAGTTGTATGGTTAATGTCATATGCAATTCAGTATTTGGACTGGGGATGGGAGAATATCTAGACTTATGTGTTTGTGTAACAGGAAGAGGTTATATATTTAAATTTTAAAAGAGTAGGAGTGCCAGCCAATACCAGAATATCTATACTATGGTTTAATCTTCACATTTACCTACCAAATGATTTTCCTGTGTATGTTGTATTGTGGATACATACATACACATTCATGTTTCCATGTATGTAACCACACATGTACACATAAATGAGTGGATGCCATAGACTAACATCAGATATCTTCTTCCATTTGTCATCTTATCTGTGAGTAGGAACTTTCAGTTGAGCCCAAAACTTACCTTCTCCCCATCCTGTAAGCTCACCCATCCTATTTCTGCAACCTTCTTTTACTTATATTAGAACCAGCTTTTTGGGGCTTCCAATATAGATTGAAAACTAACAGTTATCCAGAAATAATCCAGGCCTTCAACACCAGATTGGAACTGGGCAACTACCCAATTGAACCTTTCCAACGTCATACAGCCATTTTGACTTCCTGAACCATACTGTGCAAGCCATTCTAATGATTCCCATTTTAATGCATATATGTATTAAAATCACTAAGTTAGAAAAAATCCTGAGTGAGCCACAGAGGGAGAGGTAGTAGAATCACATTGAATGGGTGAATTCAAAAGAAGCACAGAAATTCTGGAACCAGGCCTTCTTTTTCTGCATCTGGGGGATAGGCATGCATTCAAGACAGCAAAAGCAAATGGTTCATTTTTTGTAATTATGCTCAAATTCTTATGTTTAAGCGAAACACCATCTGAACAGAAGCTCATCTTCCTGGAGCGGAGCTTCTTGGCATGCTGCAGTCACTTATTAATGCCATCACATTGCTCAATTACTCCAAACCACAGATGCACGAATGAGGCTGTGAGGGGGAGGCTCCCCGGAGCAAGCTGGGTGAGCCAGCTCTTTCCAGGAAATCGGGTTTTCTCTCTTATTTCTTCAGATACCTTTCTCTCTTCTTCCCTCCCTCATTGGCTACCTTCCTTCTTTCTCAGTCTCTCCAGAAGATAAATAAAAACTACCAACTATTTATTTTTTCTAGTTTACATATTTTGGAAGTCAATATTTTTAAAAGATGGAATATTTCACCAAGTAGCCCATTGGAGTGATTGATAACTGTCATTTGTGTAATTAGTCACTATAATTACATGAGTAAATGACTCTGAAATGGAGCTCCTGTTAATCACATTTGTTTAATGGGAAATAAGTTCACTGTCTTTACAGGGATTAGATAATGGTGAAGTTGGTGGTGGGGGAGCGGATGTGTTTAAATGCAACATGCTTAGCAACAGGTTACAATTTTGTTAAGGTAAACTATGGACTCAATGGAAAGGTCTTGCCTCACTAACAAGGAGGAAAATAGAAGACATCTAATGACAGTCTATGTACTTAAGGACCTAGATTTATTCCAGAAATGAATGCATTTGCATAACACTAAGCACACCTGGGCACCTTGTCTTTGCAGAAGATACCCAGGTGGGCTACAGAAGTGTGCTGGCTTTGTGCTTTTCTGGAAGATGGCTTGGGGTGCCTGTTACTTCTGCCTCACTTTTTAACCCCTACTAGAGCATAGTGTAACTCCTAGGGATTAAAGTAATGCCCATGGGTAAACTAAGTGCATGAAAATTCCCACACAAGATTATGTAAATAACCCCGTCCAAAAATTATCATTGGGGCAATACTCATTGAAATATTCTATGTTTGTAAAAGCACTGATTTCTGAACATGTAAAATACTAAAAATAAATAAATTTTATTTATGCTCTAGAGAGACTAAGAAAGGAAAGAAGAGAGCCAAAGGGGATGGAAGAAAAGAGAAAGGGTATTGAAGAAATCAGAGATAAAATACAATTTCCTGGACAGCGATAATTCACACAACACGCTCTGTGGAGCCTCTCCTTTACTGCTTTCTCATCAGTCTAAGGTGTCAAGATACCAGTAACAACACTGGAAGAAGAGACAAAGGGAAAAGATCTCTACATTCTGATCTGTCTCTTGTGATATGATCTCTACCCTCTCAGATCCTCGGTGTCCATATATTAGGTTAGCATACACAGAAGTACATACAGTTCCACATGGCATGATCTCGTGTTTCCAGCCACAACAAAAGCCAAAAGGGACTATTACTCCAGTCACTGCATTTCCAAAGACCACAGAACCAACTCACTCAACACTCAGGACAATTTTGTCACCAGATTCAAAGTGACTCTTACTCATAAGAGTTTGCTCCTTTGGGGTCCTATGTATCTTGGGCTGGCAACAGCCTATATAGCTACGAATAATTGCATACTTCTGACTTTTGCACATCTAAACTCAGCTGCAAGGATTAAGGCTCTGCACCATCACTCCCTATTTACATAGTCCTGGATGTAGGTTCCAGGGTCTCATACATGCTGGTTGAGCACCCTTCTAACTGAACTACAGTTGCAAGGCCCCATTTCTGAACTACAGGTGCCCTTTCTTTTTGAGAAGGCCATATAAATGACATTTATATAAATGCTTATGTATAATTAATAGAATTTTGGGTTTGGTTTCTTGCACTTAGCTTCATGCATCCCTATCATTTTGAAGAATTTTGTGTACATTGAGCATTTACTCATTTCTCTGTGGAATACTGTTTTATTACATATTTGTTCAAGCATTAGCTACTTGAAGGATATATGGATTCATTTCTAGTTTGGGATGATTCCTAATAAAATTACTATAAATTGTGGAGTGCAAAAATGAATCACATATCTTTCTTTAAATAGTTATGGAGACCACGAATCTCCTTAGCATCCTTCTTTTACATGTTTCAGGATCCAGCTTCACCCTAAATGCCCACAAAATATTGAATCCACAAATATCACCATGTCATTAGGCAAATAATCTAATAGTACTTTTAAAAAATCCAGCCTGTATTAGTCTGCCCAAAGAAACCACAAAGAACGACCTTTGTAAGGCATGATGAACATATCTACCATAATGCCACTCAAAGAGAGGAACCGCAATGGATTACCTGGTGTTAACAGGATGACAGACATTGTGATGAGTGAGCATACCACCAAGATCACCAGCAGGGCAATGGCGATTCCCTTCCAGTTTCTTTGTGGAGGGCTGTTACTTCCTAGTTCCTGCAGAGACAGAGAAGGAGTTTTGTAATTATAACATGCTCCAGGAGATATACGTTCTTAAAAGAAAGATTCAGCACAGGCACGATCGCAGTTTGAAAGCTGATTAGGATCAGTTTTCTCTTCAGCAACATCTTTAATTATTCAAAGGTGAATGGATTATAAATGGATGGATATATTTTAAGGAGTACAGTCTATTTTCTTTACCAGAGAAGGTGACATCATTTTATACATGCTGTCTTGGTGTAAATGAAGCTCCAATTCATTAACTCTAGGTAAAGGACTCTGCCAAAGTGCTTTGGAACAACAATGTCATCCTGCCTTTCTAATCACTACAATGGAAGATAACACGAAGAACTGAATCCTTGAAGAACAGTCAGCTGCTGGTCAAAATGTATGAGGAAAAGATTGGAAACAACAAAATGATACATGATATACTTTACCATCAAACAGTGCACACTTTTTTTTCAACAAAGCAGGTTTATTTCAAATAGGTTTCCCACCATTCATTAAAAACAAACACAGTGTAGTAGCTAAATTAAATGATTACTTGCACTATATGCACATACTCATCTCTCTCTCTCTCTCTCTCTCTCTCTCTCTCTCTCTCTCTCTCTCTCTCACACACACACACACACACACACACACACACGAGAGAGACAGACAGAGAGACAGAGAAAGATAAAAAGCGAGTGAGAGACAAATCTTTAAAAATATCTCATCAACACTGTTTCTGAGTGATCATTGTAACACTTGGTGTTAACAGCTGAGACCAAGAGAAATCAACTCACAGTGTGGTTAGTTGTTCCCTTTTTCGTGGTAAATGCCCTAAAAATAGTAACTTTGTCTTTCATTTTGATGGAAAACTGCAGTGACTTTCCATATAGCTCTTTTCAAATTATGCTTGTTTTGTGTGTGTGTGTGTGTGTGTGTGTGTGTGTGTGTGTGTGTGTGTGTGTGTGTTTGTGTATGCTGTACATGTATTTGAGATGCATATATATGCATGGTTGATTTGCATGCCTACAACATGTAAATGCAGAGGCCAAAGCAGGTCATCAGATGTGTCTCAGTCTGTTATTTCTCTTCTCATTATTTTTACACATGGTTTCTCACTAAATCTTGTATTGGCGATTTCTTTTCTTTTTTTCTTTCCTCTTCTCTTCTCTTCTCTTCTCTTCTCTTCTCTTCTCTTCTCTTCTCTTCTCTTCTCTTCTCTTCTCTTCCTTTCTTTTCTACGTTGGTGGATATAAGCTTCAGTCATCCTCTTGTCTTTGTCTCCCAAGTCACAGTTTTAAGACACTGTATTCTACTTTTAAATGTGTGCAATGAATCTGAACTCAGGACCTCATGCTTGCTGAACACTGATACTGAGCTACCTCCCTAGCCTTAACCCATGCTTATTCTCCAGCATCTCTCTTTCTATTATGCATATGAGAATTTTATTCATTTTTTACTATATTAAGTGATCTATTTATACATCACTCATTTTAGAATATCTTACATAAACTAAAGATGATGACAAATGACAAAACCTTCCCTCGAGTGGAGTATTCACTCAGACTTTTCAGAGGCTATCTACTGCAGTGGTTCTCAACCTGTGGCATGACACCCTTGGGGTTACATATCAGATATTCTGCATATCAGATACTTATATTACAATTCCTAACAGTTCCAAAATTACAGTTATGAAGTAGCACAGAAATCATTTTATGATTGGGGATCACCACAACATGGGGAAGTGTATTTAAGGTTCTCCGCATTAGAAAATTTGGGAATCATTAATCTACTGAAAGAGTTATAATGATGATGGGTAACTTTCTGTGATGATGCCTGAATGAGCCTAAGAAGCCAGTGATAGGAGTGGTCACTGTTATGAATGTAAACTAGCAAATATCCTCAGAATTGACAGATGCTTAACTAATGGACAAGGTGGGAGAGATGGTTCAGTTGGTAAAGTACTTCTCTAGAAGCAAGAACACTGAAGATCTGCATTTGATCCTGAGTATTCATGTAATATATAATAAGCGATGTGTAGAGATATACTCGTACAATCTCCGTTTTGGAAACAGGGAGACAGGTTGGGGCTTGCTCACCAGCTCATCTGGCTAAATCATTGAGTCACAGGACAGCAAGTGATTCTTTCTCAAGGAAACAAAGTAAACTTTATATTTTAGGAATGACAATAGATGTTTACCTCTGTCCTCTGTACACATGTACACCCACATAAAATACACCTGCACACATACCCTCGTGTGTACACACACACAAACACACACATACAAAAATAAATCTTTAAAAAGCATTTTCTTTAATCACATCTTTGAGAAAATGGAGGAATTCTTTTTAACATCATTATTCTTGCTTAAACAGATATTCTACTACTTGCATCTTAAAGACTGAAACATTTATCTCACTGGCTCTTCAGCCTGGTTCTGAACAGTCACCAGCTGTCCTAAAACAAAACTCCTTGCCTTTTATCTCTTCTCTGTATTTACTTTCGTGCTCCATTAACCTTCCCACGTGCTTAATTCTGCAAATACAAACATGGCATTTCCTACAAACCAACCCAATAAAACTCCAAATCATTTCAAATGGGGCAACAGATTGTCCCAACTCATTCCCTCTTGAGTAGCTGAATATTTTGAATTATTCTGATTTGAATTGTTTCTATTATATTCACGCTGTTCACATTTTCAACTGCAAATAGATTCAAGGATGATTTGGTCACAAGTAGTCCAAGAACATTTATACTGAGTTACATAGATTTAACGCATTGAGATTCCTTACATGGAGCTCCAAAATGCAGTTGGTTTGAATATCTTAATGATAAACTCAGAATCACTAATATTGCTTTGGTGTCACATTAAGGAAAGAAATCCAAGCCCTTTCTGGTGCTGGTCAACTAAGAGCAAGCTGCGATTTCGATACTTTATTTTACTTTACCTGTGTCTTCCATTGTCCCTGCCTGTCTATTGTATGAGTCTGAATCTGTTCCTATCTGAAGGCTCTTTTCTGAATCTGTCTCCGTGTCTCTGTGTATGTCCCTACCAAAGGGATTTGTGCTGTCTTCATTGAACAGCACAGAAATTATCACACAGAGAAGGAACGGAATAATTTGCAGCATTAGTAACAGAACTTTGAAAGGAATTAAGTCGCTGACTACAGCTGGACTCCAATGAACCCAGACAGCAAACAGTATTACAAACATTACAAACATACATCCAGAAATGTCTGTATGTTACATTCAACATGTTCATTTGATAAGATGCTTTCAACCTCTATTTTATGTTTTCAACCAATGATTATCCTAACACACACATACACATACATTGCTTTCTGCATCAGAGGGCATAGAAGAGCACACAACTTAGATTTGAGCTATGCATTAGGTTAATTTGTAAGAGTTGATTACATAGGAAATTCACTATAGCAAAAATTTTTTTTTCTCTGTTCTGTTAAAAGCAGGTTAAATAAACTATCTGCATATACAGCAGTCGGAAGTCTCCTGTGATCTCAAGGTGTATTAATGGTGACTAGAAAGGCCAGAAAAAGTCCCTAGTCTCCTAAAATTGAAGAACAATTTTCATAATATATTGTTTACTGAACAAGCTGAAAATATCATTAAGATAATCTAAAATAATCAACTTCAGAAAGTTGTCCTCTGACCCTCAAACACACATCAGGGAACATGGACAGACAGAGGGACAAACAGATGAACAGAAAATAAAAAGCCCATGTGAACATGTGCGAGCACACATACATTCTAATAAAAACAATAAATAAATACAATAAAATTAATTTTAGACTTTCTATATTGTTTCATATCATAGAAGCAGCATAGTAACTGCCATAAACCACGACTCATTGAGAATATTTATAAGGTATAGTTAGAAATTGTTTACCTAGATCTTGAAAAACCTCAAAATACAAGACTCTGACAGCTAGGCAAATTTCCCAAAGGAATACTCTGTACCATTTCACAAAATGTCTGGAGTGGTTGTAGGGTTCAGAGTTTGAGTGCATTACACAAGATACACTGGGGAAGACATTAAAATATGACAACTGTCCAATCAGCATGGCGCATACTGAACAGTTTGCCAACTGCCTATATAATACTAGGCTACCAGCAAAGCTACAAACCCTGATGTAGGAAATGAGGAATATCCCTAGTTTCTTCAAATTGACATGAGGTAACCATTTTGCACAGTCAACATGTATGGAAACATGGCGGCCAAAGCTTTGGGATAATGCAGGACTTGAAGCCAATCCATATCCAGAGGTATAAGTCAGTGAAGTTCCTTTTAAATAGAGTCTATAAAAAAACTAATATCTGTATGTTTAGAAAGTTCACTGGCTTGTGTGGTTCTTTCGAAAGAAAATGATTGACATAGTTTTGTTAGACTAGACTCATAACTAAAGAGAAAATGAAATAATGCTTAACTAAATCCCAAAATGTGCAGGACTGAAGGCTTAATGTTTATTAAAAACCATTTATTTGTGTGTGTGTGTGTGTGTGTGTGTGTGTGTGTGTGTGTGTTTGTGTGTTCAAAATAGCTCAAGTGTGAAGGTCAGAGGACAACTATGGACTTGATTTTTCTTTTACACTATGTGTGTGCATAGACACAGATGTCATGATGTGGTGTGAAGGGCAGAGAACATCCATCCTGCAGGGGTCAGGAGTCAGTTCTCCCTTTAGCCCTTGTGTATCCTGGAGATGGAACTCAGCAGCAAGCTTCTTTTCCCACTGAAGGAGATTGCCCTGCCTGGATTATAGATTACATCTACTAATATTGGCATCACATTAAATATTTCTATAAAACTGCAACTTTTTGTGTGCGCTACAAGGAACTGAACTCACAGCTAGAAGTTCCAAGAGCCAGTGGATGGCTCCCTGGATAAAGGCACTTATTGTCAGGTTTGCCTTTGTGAGTTCAATCCCTAGGATCCAAAAGATAGAAGCAGGCAACCTATTCCTGGGCATTATTCTGACTTAAATATGTGCACTGTAACACATGTAAGCATGAATCCTCATGTGTACACACTGTGCATGTACACACACATACACACAACATACACAACACACACACACACACACACTGAGAAACAAAAAAATAAATAAATCTGTATAACAAAAAGATAAAAACTGTTAAATCTAAAGGTGAGAATGTAGCCAACTAGAAAAACTGGCCACATGTTTTCAAGCTGTAGCACAAGAATAAAGAAATAAAGTCTAGCCAAAACCAATAATATGACATTTTTGCAATTTTTATAACCAAATTTAAAATTTGCATATGAACTCTGTTGATGAAAATATTACGTGTGAAAATGCTTTGTATTAAAATATTTGTTTTCATTTTAAAAAAATATTTTAAAAATGAAAAGGTTAAACACCCCTGCAGAGGCAGGCCCAATTGTCTTAAAAAATACAGCACTTAGAGACCAGCAGCTGTAGGTAGTCTCATTTAGGCCTTTGTAAGTACACAGATAGCCAGAGCTAGATAGCAGATGACCAATCCAAATCAATCAATCAATCAATCAATCAATAAACAAGGGAGGAAACTAAATTTCATTTTCTTTCTTTCTTTCTTTCTTTCTTTCTTTCTTTCTTTCTTTCTTTCTTTCTTTCTTTCTTTCTTTAAAACTCCAGATTTTATTCCCCTCCCAGTCCATCCTCTGACTGTTTCACAATCCATACCTCCTCCATGTCCTCCTGTCTCCATGAGGCTGTCCATACCTCTCACCTCTACCACACCAGACCTCTAAACTCCTTGGGGCCTCCAGTCTCTTGAGGGTTAGGTGTATCTTCTCTGAATAAACCCAGACCCAAGAGTCCTCTGCTGTGTATGTTATGGGGGCCTCATATCAGCTGGTATGTGCTGCCTGGTTGGTATTCCAGTATCTGAGACATCTCTGGAATCCAACACAATTCTCTAAAGACATGGAAAGAACAATTCTCAAATTCATCTCAAAAGGAAACAAAAAACAAAAAACAAAAAAACAAAAAAACAAAACAAACAAACAAAAACAAAAGAAAACAAAAAACCAACAGAATAGTGAAAACAATACTTAACAATAAAAGAATGGCTGGGGGAATCACTACCCCTGACCCCAAGATTTACTACAGAGCAACAGTGATAAAAGCTACATGGTAATGGTATAGAGACAGACAGGTTGATCAATGGAATAGAATTGAAGATCCAGAAATAAAACCATACACTTACAGGTACTTGATCTTTGACAAGTAGCCAAACATGTACAATGGAAAAACATAAGCATCTTCAACAACTGATGCTGGTCTAACTGGCTGTCAATATGTAGAAAAATAGAAATAGATCCATATTTGTTACTTTGCACAAAGCTCAAGTCCAAGTGGATAAAGGACCTCAACATAAAACCTGATCCACTGAATCTAATAGAAGAAAAAGTGGGAAAGAGCCTTGAACTCATTGGCACAGGGAGAAATATCCTGAACAGAATGCCAATGGCTCTCTCTCTCCAAGATCAAGAATTAATAAATGGGAACTCATAAAAACTGGAAAGCTTCTGTAAGGCAAAAGACATAGCATAAGACAAACTGGCAACTTCTAGATTGGGAAAAAAAATCCACTAGTCCCACATTTGATAGAGGGCTAATATCCAAAATATATAAAGAACTCAAGAAGCTAACCACCAAAAACCCAAACAATTCAATCAAAAAATGGCATATAGAACTAAACCAAGAATTCACAACAGAGGAATCTTGAATGACTGAGAAACACCTAAAGAAATGTTCAAAGTCCTCAGTGATCACAGAAATGCAAATCAAAATGACCCTGAGATTCCACCTTACACCAATCAGTATGGCTAAGATCAAAACCACACAGGACAGCACATGTTGTCAAGGATGTGGAGAAAGAGGAGCACTCCTCCATTTCTGGTGGGATTGCAAACTGGTAAAACCACTCTGGAAATCAATCTGGAGGTTCTCAGAAAATTGAAAATAGATCTACCTGAAGACCCAAATATACCACTCTTGGGAATATATCCAAAAGATGCCCCACCATGCCACAGGGGCACATGTTCCATTATATTCATAGTGGCCTTATTTGTGAGAGCCAGTCCCTGGAATCAACCCAGATGTCCCACAACAGAAGAATAGATACAGAAAATGTGGGTCATTTACACAATGGAATACTACTCAGCTATTAAAAATGAGGAAATCCTGAGTTTTTCAGGCAAATGGATGGAACTAGAAAATATCATCCTGAGTGAAGTAACTCAGACCCAAAAGGACATGCATGGTATGTACTCACTTATAAGTGGATATTAGCCAAAAAAAATGAAAAGCAAAAGAAAAAATAAAAAAGAATTAGTGCTGAATACCCAAGATACAGCCCACAGAACTCAAAAAGATCAAGAGCTAAAGGGCCCAAGTGAGGGTGTCTCAGTCCCACTTGAGAGGGAGAAGAAAGTAGACACAAGGTGGGAGGACCTGGAAGGGAAAAGAGGTGGGGGGGGGGCAGAGAGAGGAACATGATTGGGTATTGGGTGGGGGGAAAAAGGACTGAAATCCCTGATGCCAGCAGTATAAATGGAAACATGAGATGTCAGGAGGTAGAAGGGGGAACCCTCCGGAATGCACCAGAGACCGGCAAGGTGAAAGAATCTTAATACTCAAAGAGAGGAACTTTAAATGAGATGCCCTACACTGGGGAGAGGAAACTTGTTGAGCCACCTCCAGCAGAAAGACAGGGCATCAAGTGAGGGATGGTTGCCAACCTACAGTCAAAACTCTGACCCATGATTGTTTCTGTCTGAAAGAACTGCAGGGATGGAAATGGAGAGTAGCCCGAGAAAAAGAAGGTCCAGCAACAGGCCCAAAGTGGGATCCAGCTCGAGGAGAAGTGCCAAGGCCTGACACTATTACTGAGACTATGGAGTGCTCACAAAAAGGGACCAATCATGACTACTCTCCGAAAGACCCAATAAGCAGATGAAAGAGTCAGATGAAGATATTATCACCCAACCAATGGACAGAAGCTGCTGAGCCCTGTGAATTGGGGGAAATCTGGAAGAAGCTGAGGAGGAGGGAAACACTGTAGGAAGACCAGCAGTCTCCATTAATATGGACCCCGGGGAAAACTAAATCTTAAAGAAAAAAATTACATAGATACAGTTTCACATATAGGAATGGATCTGATTTGATTTTTCCCGATTATCTTCTCTGACCAGGGAAGGGCAGCTGAGAATCCACACACCACACCAGTGAGAAATACCATTGGGCCTGGAGATGCAGCTCAATGTTTAATAGCACTTGATGCTCTAATAGAAGACCCAGGGTGGCTCACAATGAATGTAACCTCATCTCAGAGCTTCCTTTGGCTTCCTTGGATACTTGTACTAGTATGTACAGACATACACAAACACATAACACATCTTTAAACAAGGGAAACAGACCTGACATGCTCTCAGGTGTGCTGAGGCAATTTTGCCCTTCCCTCACAGTGGTCCCTGCCAGCTACTCCAGGTTCCTTTCCTGGGTCTTCTGAAAGCTTTACCTTGTCCCTGTGGTGTCACTATCACCCAATCATCAGCCTTGCCCTAATATCTCTCAGCGTTGAGTTCTCCAGGCCTTTTGTTTTCTGCCTCTCTAGACCATTCTTAATATTACCTTGGTATGACCCATAAACCACCACTATCAGCACTGCCTGAAATCTTGCTTGACATAAACATTATTCTGCTCATTCCAGACTTCCCAAATCTCCAGAACCAGTGCAGGCCCCTCCCAGATTTCCCAGGCTTTCCAGAATCTGCTACATGCTAAAGAACCATTCTCAGGGGTTGGAGCTCCTCTAATCAGGGTCAGTGCCACCACTTAATGTACAAATGCAAAGAATTTCTTCTAGTTCTAGATAGTTCAGCAATCTTTCCTAAAAAGCAAAACAAAACAAAAACAAATGAATGAAACCTCCCCAGGTGAGGTGCTTGGGCTATAGCTCTGTAACATACACACCAAATATTCTCAAAACATCGAGACTAAAGCATTTACTCAGCTTTTCACATTAAGAGCCAAAAATAAGGGTTTGTAATACCAATATAAAGCCTAGGGGAAAACACTTACCAACTGCGTGGGGATTCAGGCACATCCACATGAGCTCAGTGTGCACCTTTCAGTTCATCTCAGGAGCATCTCCATGCAGTATATAGGATGCTGAAAGAGGGCTGGGTCCATGGCTAAGTGGATAGAGCCCTTGCCTGCTTTGCAGGAAGCCTTAAGTTTGATCTATAGCACTGCATAAACACAGCATGGTAGCACAGACCTGCAGTCCCTGAATTTAGGAAGTAAAGACAGGCAGCTCAGGAACTCAAGCTCATTCTGAATTATACAGCCAGATGGAGGCCAGCCTGGGCTCCATGAGACTTTGTCTCCAAAAGAACAAGGAAGATGAGGAGAAGAGGGGATAAGAAGAAGTCGGGAAGCATGCCTTCTTTACAGACTAGCTCGGTACTCCTATATTTCTGCTTTAGTTAGCCAGCATACATTGTTATTGCACCAGACCGTTACATTTAATTAACTAATTTTTAAAACTATGTATGTATGTGCTTTAGGTGTAAGTGTTTGTCTGAGTGCGTGCATACAGGCAAGCATAGAGGCCAGGGAAGAGCACTGGATCCCCTGGAACTGGAGTTACAGGTAATTGTAAGATGCCTGAAATAGGTGCTATGTTAAGTCTACTGTACCACTTGCTCTTTAAGTGTTATACAATTTATTTTTGAATGTGAGAGAGTATAAAAGTAATCTTCTACTATGTTTGTTAAAAGTTTCTAGAGTGAAGCTGCCTTCATCTAGTCTTCAAAGCACAGCACAATGTGAGGTATCCAGTGTGTCCACTCATATCATTTAAACAAACCACAAGTTACTTTCAAGTCACTTTCAGAATTTATTTTCAAATTCTTTTAAAAATCTTTAAAAAGGGAGCTCAATTGAGTTCAGATTATCCAAATTTAATAAGGAATATTCCTAATGAGAGAACACGGAAGCCCTGGCAGCTTGATCTCCCTACCAGTCCATTCGTTAATCATTGCATTTATGAATTAAAATAAGTCTTTTATTTATTTTTAATTATCAAATAATGATAGCAGTATGGGGTCAATTTATGTCATTGGGATTATGTGATGGGGCCAATATGTCACAGAATTCTCACTTCTTCCTTAAAACTCCTTCATGTAGCATATGTTGTTCAGACGCAAAATAGAATTTGTATTGTGTATAATTTCTCTGAGCTTCTTACAAAGTAACATAGTGAAAAGGGTTTGTGAGCTCTAGTCTATCGATTTAAGCTCTGTAGCCATATCTGTCCAATTTAAAGAAATAAATAGCAGCTACATGTAGTCGTCCATAAGGATTAATTGTCATTAAGGCAGGAACTGCAGTTCCTTTGAAATGAAGAGTTTATGACATTTTTCAATTCAAAATAAACATAGGTTTTTGAAGTCTGAGTTTGACGTGGGCTATTGTTAAGGTAGACTTCTTCCTACACTGCCTTAATGGAGGATGGGAGAAATAAGCCAAGGTAGAAAAGAAGGGATGGAGAAAGGGGAGGGGAAAGCAAAGGAGAGATGGAGGGAGGAGCTACTGGGTAGCTTACTGCAATCAAATAACTTTCACTCTACATAGAGTGTGGAATAACATACACTCTAAGGGAATAATAACAGTTCCTTAAACATGAAAGGAGCCTTCAAAGGCCCTGAAGGGGATGAGAACCCCACAGGAAGACAATAGTGTCAACTAACCTGGATCCCTGGTTGCTCTTAAAGACTGAGTCACTAACCAAAGAGCATGCACCTGCTGAGCCAAGACCCTGCCCCTTGCACATATATAGCAGAGGGCTGTATTGTCCTGCATCAGTGAGAGAGGAGGAACCTAATCTCCTGCTGAGACTTGATGCTGGTGGGGGGGATACAGAGGGGAGTATTCTCTCAGAGGTGAAGCGGGGTGTTGGGGGAGGGACTTTGAGAAGGAGGGACCAGGAGCATGGGCAGCATTTGGGATATTGATTAATTAATTAATTTTTAAAAAACATGAAAAGAGGAAAATAAAATTTTAAATACTCAACTCTATGGAGTATGATATTAAGTATGAAAGGAATTAGGAGAAGAGAGGTCCCTGGTGGAGTTCATTGTGAAGTGTGGTAAAGATCACATCTGTCTTCATCCTCCCCTAGTTAAAGGAGTGGAAGAGGAGAATGTGAGGAGTAGTTTAATATCACCCCAGCTGGAGCATCCCCCACCGTCTTTTGTCTTTTCAAGGTAATGATCAATGTGTTTCCTTTTCGGCTAGTAAGTTAAAGGTTGTAATTGCCCTGGAGTCAAATTAAGATCCCAAACAAAGGTTAAGCAAAACAGGACTGTTTGAAATGGCCAAGGAGCCCTGAAGCTCCAAGCTGCGTTCAAGGCTGGCATTATTAATTTGCTCTTCATAACAGAACTGACCTTTAGATGGTACTGAGAATCTGGGGGCAGGGATTGGAAGTGAACCTGATCTCATCTTAAGTAACTGTTCTTCTCCTGTACCATCACAGCTTGCAAGTCAACACCTTCCTGGTTTCATCTGACTGGTGTCCCTCTGCTAGGAGGAAATGCCAAGTATCAGAGGACAGAGCCAAAAAAAAAAAAAAAAACCTTGTGGATAGGAAGGCGTCCTCTCTTCAGAAGACTTAGCTGCTTTCTTGGGAGTCAAAATCAAAGCAAATATTGTTTCCACATACATCTACCTATTAACCTATTATACAACTCTGAAACAAATCAGACATAACATACTTTACAGCTAAAGATAAAATGTCAGGGCTGCCATTTATAAAGGAGAAATTACACTTGGAATATATATAGGAGACCCTAGGACTGATATGGTTAGGTAAAGAAATTATGTACCCTGAGGAGGGAGCTAAAGGTAAGGTACAAATTATATATCTTTTCCTCCAAGGCTGTGGGTAGGAGGGGACAGAAGCAAAAATTAATGAAATGGGACAGAACAGATACTAAATGTACTTTTAATTATTTTTTTATTGCTTTTGCTATTAAAATGTTAATCAGATCCGTGCAGGTACTTAAAAAGGAAGAAAATGTAAAATTACATTTCTCGTCTACAGATCAGCCTCCCATGATCCTTTCGGTTAAAGTTTTATATTTTTTGTTCACATGCCCACCACTCTGATGATCATAGTCAATTCTCACACATAAATAACACATAGGAATGCTCATTATCCAGTTAAGAGTGCAGAAGATTACAGAGACCTTTATTTAAATCTAGAATAAAATAGTTTTCTATTTTCAGAAATTCCATGGACCAGGAAAAATTAAATAAACGCAAGGCGAGTTTCAAATTCTCTTGTAAGTATGCAGCACGGATCATGTTTACTCTGGCTAGAAGAGTGTGTCTCTAGCTAAAATGCTTTGTGTGTGAAGTCAGGCAAGGAGTGCCCTCAAAGCCAGTCAATGTTTCAATTCATAGATGGAAGAGAGCCTTCTTATTTTCCCATTCTCTGTGAATAGAGTAGCCAGAATTCTCAACAGTCCCCAGAATGTCCCCACCGTTCTACTATTTAAAAATAGATTGTTCCCCATACATCTTCAGAGGAAAACTTGGGAGGAAGAGGCAGGGTGAGGGAATAAAATGGGGACAGGATCAGGTATGGGAGGAGATGGAGATGATATACAGAGAGTCAGGAAAATGAACACAGGTGTGTAGCAATTGGGGATAGGGAACTGGAGGTAGCCACCAGAAAGTCCCAGATTCAAGAAAAGCAAGAGGCTCTCAGGACCCATGGGGGATAACATTAGATGAAATGCCTAACAAAAGAGAGGGAGAACCTGTAGAGACCATATCCAGAGGTTAGGCAAGGCCCCAGGTTGAGGGATGGTTCCATCCACTTACTGTCAATTTTTATTTTATTTTATTTTTTATTTTTCACGTCAGATTTTTTAAAAAATCTATCTCTTTGCTTCAATTTGGCTGTCAGAGGAAATCAATGAACTTGATATCAAGCCTTAACTCTATCACCCTTCCAAGTTCTTTAAGAAGAGAGTGGCTAAACCTGGTGTGATGGTGCAGGCCTGTAATCCAAGCACTGGGGAAGTACAACCAAGATAATCACCATTAATTGACATAATCTTTGATGTCAGGGTATCGTAAATGTGATTCTAGGGAAGGATAGATGAGTTTAGAGGGGAGAAGAAGAGGATGAGGAAGGGAAGGAGAAAGAATGAGAAGTGAGGAGAAAGAAGAGAGCAGGCTTACTGGTGATGAGCAGACTGGGTGCTCAGTGCTGGCTTTTTTCGGGGGGGGGGGGGGCTTCATGATGCTCTAAAAAAATACCCAAAGCTGAGTACTGTATGAAGAAAGTTATTTAGTTAAAAGTGCTGAAGGACTGGAGGAGCAACTGCATCTTCTTGGCTTTTATGAGTACTTCAGGTTGGTGCAACTTAAGATGGGAATGGAGAAAAAGAACAAGATGGGGACATGGGTTTGTGAGGAAGAATACAGGTATCTAGAGAAACAGGCTTGCCACAATTAGAAAAGCATTCAACCTTTTGAAAGTTCCCTATGTTGCTCAATGTTGATATTCATCTTTCATATTGATGAGAATCAACTATATCCAAACTGCATCATCTATCATGCATGAGCCTTTATAGGAAATGAGACCATAGTACAACCCCTCTGTCTCTTTCTCACAAATGTTTTGATTACTACCAAAAACTTATTCTGCTTGTATTTCTGCTTATTGCATATATTTCTTTACCACTACCCCATGTTGCTAAAGTCTCTCATTTCTGAATGAACTAATCTGCACTATTTACTTCTTACCAAAAGCCTATCTAAATTACATGGTTATATAACAATGAGATAGAAGAGTAAAACAAGGGACTTACAGATAGCCCAGTCAGTAAACTGCTTGCCTTGAAAGCATAAGGTCCTGAGTTCAATCCCTGATGCCCATATAAAAGCCACACATAGCACTGGGGAGGAAGGAACAAGAGGAGCTCTGTGGTTCCTAACCAGTCATGTTAGTCAAGCACCAAGATGTGGGTTCAGTGAGAGATGGTCTCTCAATAAATTTAATTAATTAATTAATTAATTAATTAATTAATTAAGTGTTAAAAATATCCAGATCCCCCCCATATCTACTGAGGACTGGACCACCAACCAAAGAGTACACATGGAGGCACCCATGGGTCCAGCCATGTATGTAGCAGAGGATGTCCTGGTTGGCCATCAGTGGGAGGAGTGGCCCTTGGTCCTGTGGGGGTTTAATGCTCCAGTGTAGGGGAATACCAGCCCAGGAAGGCAAGAGTGAGTGGGTGGTGGAGCACTCTCATAGAGGCAGGGGAGGGGGTTTAGGGTAGGGGCTTTCCAGAGGGAAGACCTAGAAACATTTCAAATATAAATAAAGAAAATATCTAATAAAAGAAAAAATAGCCAATATTGACCTCTGGACTCTGCACATGTGTACATATAAAAACCCTACACAAACAGGACACACACAGAAACAAGCAAGCTATTGCAAAATGCTTCCAATATATAAAGAAAGGAACAGGCTAGAATACTACAATGTTCTTCAAAATAGCTAGAAAAGTGGTGGAGACTAAAAAGGGAACTGAAAACATGACCCTCCCTACACTGTGATTCCCCAACCATTCCTGTTCCTATTCAAAAATAACATGAGGTTATTACAAAATTAACATTAGGTTCATACCATGGCATACCCAGTTGTAAAATGATAAATCCCTATGCTGCTTTCACATTCACTGAGTTATTTGAAATTGCTGTCGTAATGTCCCAAAAAATCCTGACAATCAGCAGAGGGATCCCTGACTAGACTCATCCAGACTATAGTCTGTGAGATCAACTTTATATCTATTGAATAATAAATTTGTTCATTTGCAATGTGTACTCAGTGTGTATTTTCTAAGAGGGAGCCTGTCCCTTAGGGATGGATTCATAAAACATGTATTTAACACCACATTTTCTGAGCTCTAAAGCAAAATGCCAGACCTCCTACCTAAGTGAATTGATCAAAATAAACAGGATGTTTAGAGAAATGTTGGTGTCTATCCATCTAACTTGAGTGAGAAATAGCTTAGCCTTAAAATTCACCTACCTTAGAGCTGGCACAGTAGAAGAATACCAAGATTTCACCTAGCATCTTCAGTAACAAACTCAGTGGCAGCACATTCTAGCAGATCCCTGGATCCTGATAAGATCTGAAGCAAGCTATAGGAAACTTTTATAAAATAGCATCAACATTTGAGTCAGCATCAGCAACAATGACCCATAAGATTATAGTGAAGTTGCTAATGAAGTTGCGCTGGGGAGATGGCTCAGTTGGCAAAGGGCTAATTTTAGAAGCGTGAGAACCTGAGTTCAGATGTCCAGAAACCACTTTAAGAACCAGGCATGATGACATAGGCATCTAATCCCAGCACTAAGGAGGCAGAGATAAGAGTATCCCTGTGTCTTCCTGGTCATCCAGTTAGGCTAATTATTAAGCATCAGCTTCAATGTCTTAAGAACTACAGTGGCAAGCAATCAAGGATGGGGCTGTTTACTTCTGCCCTCAGTGTACCCAAACACACGTGTATACACGTGAAAATATATATATATATATATATATATATATATATATATATATATATATATATTCTAATGAAACTCCACTTTTTGCTTTAGTGATGCTGTCAAGTGCATATTGAATGAAACTATATATAGTATGTAATATACCTGATGCACATTAAATGGGTACATTACTGATTTGTGTATCTATTGTATTGGTTTTTTTGTTGTTTTTTTTTTGTTGTTGTTTGTTTGTTTGTTTGTTTTTGTTTTTCCGAGACAGGGTTTCTCTGTATAACCCTGGCTGTCCTGTAACTCACTTTGTAGACCAGGCTAGCCTCGAACTCAGAAATCCGCATGCCTCTGCCTCCCAAGTGCTGGGATTAAAGGCGTTCACCACCACCGCCAGGCTTTGTATTTTCTTGTTAATTAGAACACAGTCCATTTAATCTTCTTCACTACAAAACAACATGCTGTTTTACTGCAGCCGACTCAAATGGCTCTCTGTACCATCTCTCTTGACTGTATCATTCTCTTGGGATTGATTTTAATTGCATGGCTCTGGGAAAGGTTAAACCTTTCATATATAAGAGATAACCCAGGTATACATACTCTGTGATGCTTACACAATGAAGGAGTTGTCTGATGAAACCTTTCAAACATCACATCCTGTTGTTAGACAGCTTATGACTTTGTTATTGTAATAACACACAGAAGGTATGATTGACAGATTGTAGCTTGGACTCATAGGAAGCATGTTGGTAAGGATAATCCATTATACCTAGATATTTTGTGTATGGAAGTGTTCCAACAACTTAAATGGCAATGTTTTAAACTAAAAGCCTATGTTCCATAGGGAGGAATGAGCAAGATAATCTCATTTCATAAATCTTAAAGGCTTCAGATCTTGAAGTTTAAACATTTCAAGATCTTGTCTTCACTTATTCGTGGCCTCCTGGTATGATTTAATGAGAAAGACAGGAGAATTCTATTTTAAAACAAAATTTTAAGAGTTCAATTTTAGTAAAAATGATTAAGTAAAATTATAATTAATTTTCTTTTTGTTAGCACACACACACACTCACTCACACACACACACACACACACACACACACAGAGAGAGAGAGAGAGAGAGAGAGAGAGAGAGAGAGAGAGAGAGAGAGAGAGAGAGAGTCTGTAATGTATTATAACATCCATCAGGAGGGACTCATATCTTTGTAGTTGAACAAAATTTAGATGAAAGTTTTAACATAAATTACACTATAGAGAACTCAGAGGGGCCGTGTGTGGTGGTTTAATGAGAATGGTGACCATAAGCTCATATATTTGAATGTTTTCTTGGTCCCTAGGTGGTAGAACTGCATTTTGGTAGAATTAGGAAATACTGTTCTGTTGGAGGAGGTATGTCACTAAGGGTGAGCTTTGATATATCAGAAGCCTATGCCAGTTTTCCCTCCTCTTTCTTTACCTCAACCTTGTTAAGACGTAGCCTCTCAACTACTAAGCTACCACTCCAACACTATTCCTGCCCACCTACCTGCTGCTATGCTTACTGCCAAGACAATCATGGACTGAACCTCTGAAACTGTAGTCAAGCTGCCAACTGAATGTTTTCTATATTACCTTGGACATGATATGTCTTCACAGCAATAGAACACTAAGACAACGTGGAAGTGGCTCAGTAGATATGAGAGCTTGCCAAGCTAACATGAATATTTGAGTTCCAATACCTAATATCCCTGTAAAATTCCTGTTGTCATTTCATATGCTCATCTAAGAACAACACGGTCAGGGGAAGAGACAGAAGGATAGCTGGGACTTTCTGGCTGAAAGCTTAGCTTCAGGTTTAGTGACATATGCACATATACACATATAATACACACACATACATCGCACACACACTCACACACACACAAACTAGTCACAGGACATAAAGAATGGGACACACATGCAGCATTATTTAAATGGAGTTAAAATTCAACCCAGAAATATTTTAAAACTTGACCTTATACTGTCTATCTTGGATATTTGATTTATTTTATTTTTTATTTATGTGTATATATGTCTATGACTTCATAGCACATCTGTGCAATTGATCAAGGGGGTCACAGGAGGGGGTCAGATCCCCTGGAGCTGGGGTCCCTGACTGTTGTGAGCCATTTGAAGTAGGTTTTAGGAATTGATTTTGAGTCTTCTATAAGAGCTGTAATTACTCTTAGAGGCTAAGCCACCTATCTCCCCAGCCTCTTATGAAAGATATTTTAAAAATTCTTTAAACAAGCACATGTTTAACCTGAATGATTGCCTAAAACTTTTCCAATTCTAGGTTTTTCCTGACTACATAAACTCCTGGGAAAGGCAATTAATTTCCCAGTCTTCAGCTTAGGAAAACATGGTCTATACTACTTGGTGGGTTTTCAGAGCCTGCATAATGGCATGGTGTCACAGACCAGTAAACTCCAGTCACCCTCAAGGCCTTTGTATTGATGAATGTGTTGGACAGTAATGAGTACACAATCAGGATCTGCTCGGTGACTGTCCCTTGGTCACAAAAGGCTGGTTCTGAACTTCTCATAGCTATAAAACTCACAAAACTTCCCCCGTACTAGTTATTCTTATTGATGAATGGGCTTAGCCTCAACACATCCATCATTTAAGTAAAAATGGAGGTAGAGAAATCTGAGAATAAATAAAATGTAGACACACGCTAGCCATATAAATTACTCATGGCAATGAGAATATCATGATATTGGTATATATCTGGGCCATGCTCCCTCTTTAAGATGCAAATCAAAACATGCTGTTAATTTACCATCTACTGGAAATTTGTGACCAGGAAAATTCATTATGTTTTGCTGGTTAAGGAAGACTCCAGTTAAGAATTTTATGTTCAGATTTAAACTTTCAATTAATGACCTTGAAACCCTAGTCTAGGAAGGTGGAAGAAATTATATGCAAGAAAGAGATACACATGGGTGCATCTCTGGCCCTGGGGTATGTTCTAGTCCTTTGATGTAGATTAAAGGAAGATTATGAGCAAAAGAAGAGGTTAACACAGAGACAACTGCATCAGGTAGTGCTGATTTGATGGGCAGTATCTCCATCTCCATTAAGGACAGAGAGCAATGCTCCTTGGCCTGATAGACAACTTCCTTCCCAGGTAGCACTGGGATATTCAGAAAATGACTAATAATGTCACTACATATTCATGACTACTAAGAAACCATGATTTAGAGAGAAAAAGAAATGTCTTTCTCCTAAATATACACTACATCACCATAAAGAGACGCTTACATTGCAGCCTCCCTGGTATTTTAGGGCTGAGACAATCTCTTCTACTTAGAGGCTATTTGCAACTTGGTTCTCATCCTTGTTTTAGAGCGCATCCCAAATATATTTTTAGCTTTGTAGACTCAAATAACTTACCAAAATGGCAGCCAGTCATCTCAAAGAATCTCTACCCAGAAACAGAAACTTCAAATGGAAATACTGCTACTGCACATCTGATCTGCCATAGATCAGTATCATGGGACCTCAGATAATTTTCTACCAAGGAATTACAGATCAGGAACACTTTCTGTTGTAATTTGAAGGTGAAAATGTCTCCATAGACTGTTCAAACATGAGGTCCCCAGTTTTTTACACTATTTGAGAAAGTTGCGAGACCTTTAGAAAATGGAGTCTTGCTGAAGGAAGTGGGTCCTCGAAGGCATGCCTGGAAATTTTTATAGTCTGGAGCCACTTCTGTTGGCTCATGGTTTTCTCCTGGGGATGCAGGACAAACATCAAGCTACCTGCCCCTGCTACGAAGGCTTCTCTCTCTCTGCCATGATGGCTTGCATTCTAAAGCATTGTAAGCCAAAAGAAGCACTTCTCTTTTCAGAATATTTTATCACATCCATAGGAAAAATAAGATGACACTTTTGTATTAAAAGAACATATTAAAATGAGTATTATTTTTCTCCTTGTCTTTCCTCTCTCTCTCTCTCTCTCTCTCTCTCTCTCTTTCTCTCTCTCTCTCTCTCTCTCTCTCTCTCTCTCTCTCTCTCTCTCTCTCTCTCTCTCTCTCTCTCTCTCTCTCTCTCTCTCCTTCTTCCTCCCTTGTGGTCCCTCTTATTCTTAGCTATCTCCATAGTCCCATCTCCTCCCTCCTACCTCTCTCTCTCTCTCTCCTTGTCTGCTATAGCCATGCTAAGGATTAAAATACATGGTCTCATGGATTCTTGGCAGCGTGGCAGCTGTCTTCCCAGTGAACATCACACCCAGCCCCCAAATTGGACAGTCTTGATCAAATAAATATTGCTTCCAGTCCAGGATCCTGACAAGGTCAAAATACTGCTGACTTAGCACAATTGAATATTGTTTATAGACATATGACTTCATCAAAATGCTTCTCTGAATAACTTAATTTTCAGCCAGACTTGTCTTCATAACCTTATAGATGTTTTTAAGCTTTTTATCAGGTAGTTTCACACTATTATTTTATATTATGAAAGTTTTCATACATAAAACAAAGTTGGATAATGTTACAATGTCATTTCCTAGGTTTTAAAATGAATGCTTCTTTTCTTTAATACTAGTTTTATCACATTTTCCTGTCTAGATACACACAAACACACACATGCAGGCACACACACACACACACACACACACACACACACACACACACATACTTTATGGTTATAGAGAACAACAAAGGTGACCATACCATTATGTCAGGAATTGGCCAAAAGGTAGCTGAGGTGTCATGTTCTAAAATTTAAAATAGACTAATATAGGGGATGCACACTTCAGGTCAGAGTTTATGTAAATTTTGCAACAAAAGCTTTATACCAAATAGATAAATATAAAATCAGCATTTCTCATATATGTTAAAATGTTTATGAATAGGATATACTGATATTAAAATTCATCTAATGTTAGAAGCATTAATGAATGAATGAATTGATTCATTAATTAATGAGTGGATTAAAGGCCAGTACATGTGTGTGTATGTATGTTTCCGTGTATCTGTATGTGTACATGTATGTGATGTGTGTGAATGTGTGTGCATGTGGGTGTAAATACACATAAACTTCAGTGTGCATCTAGCAGGAGGCCAGGAATCAATGCTGAGTATATTGCTTGGTCTCCACATGCTTTTTAAGACGCTCATTAAAGAATCTCTCATTAAAAGAGGAGCTCATAGATTTGGGTAAGTTGGCTGGCCATCAAACACCAGGGATCTTCCTGTCTCTGCTATGCTGACAGTGGGATTGGAGGTACAAACCATGAGGCCTGAGTTTTTTAGGTGGGTTCTGGCAATTTTCATACCTGCGGAGCACATACTTTACAAATGGGTGTTTCAGCAACCCATGAACACTTTTAATAATAAGAACCTAATAATATACCTTTTTTTTTCCTTTTCTGTCATCTTTTTGCTACCACAGTTAATCCACAGCTTCACCTCCTTCCTCCACACCTACTATATTTTCATTCCAAAACTCTGTTGCAGTCACCACATAGAAAGAGTCAATACTGGTTCAACTTTCAGACCTCTTTCCACTTTAAACTCCATCAGTTTCCTGACACAGAAAGATTCTTTAAAATCACAATGTGAAAGAAATGTGTCTTGCTATGCATACCTCAAACAGAAACCTTGGCAAAACACTGTCAAGTCTTCATTTACAAATAACACAAGGGTTTCCTAGGTTCCTAGTGAGGATAATATTCAGCCATTGTATCCGGATGTGGAAATATTAATACAGAAAAGGCATCAGCCAAAATCTCTCCAAATGTTATTAAAAACCTTCGCTGTGTAAACTTTAATGATGTTTGCATACGAGTGTTAGGGTCCATAATAACTCTTCTCAGAGTGTTTTATTATAAAAATAAAGCACGGCTTCTGTTTCCTCCTGCAGTAATGAAAAAGGAATAAATATAAATAAACTAGGTAGTGCACAGACCATGATTTAAAACCCAACAGTTTATTTATTAGTGCTAATGTAGAAGCTTCCCTAAATAATATATAGAAGCCTAACTACAGCATGCATAAAAATTAACATAAACATCTTATTCTGTTGAACAAAGCAAACTAGAAGCACAAAGGAAACAAAAAACAGAGAAGGCGCTTCATTAATTATGACATGCCATTAGTCTATTCCCACTAATACTTGAATCATAAATTGTATATAGGGATATAAAGCAAGCAGAAACAACCATAATATAATTACACTTGGGAACTACAGCTTAATTGTTCTTGGGTTTTATTTCTACGGTTTCATTCTTAGATCCTAGTGTGCAGGACAGCAGAGAGGGAGACTTTCTATTCTCTTCTTAAGCAGAATGAGAGGCAGCTAGGGGGTTGATGAACTTAACATTGCTCTTTGCTTGCTGAGAGCAATCGATCTTTAATCTGCTGAGCGTGGTACAGCTTGCAGGCAAGGAAATGAAAAGGCTTTCCTCTGACAAAGGAATGCCTTGTGGCTGGAATTCTGTGCAGAAAGGTCACCATATAACTTGCAAACATCACCGGACATTAAGAAACACATAAAGGAGTTTTTAGAACAAATTAACAAGGAAATAAAGTCCCTTCCTAATATACTCTGCCTTTTGTTCTTCTGTGTTGCATATTCAACATTATTTTTATTCAGACATATGTTGAGCAACAACATGTTCCAACACAATAGGAGCTGTATCTTTCATGCTCAGAGCAGCAGGTGTTGATGCTCCTTTCACAAACAATTAGCACAGTGGGGACTTCCTGGATAATGTGAGAGCCAGTACCAGGTGGGGGTATGAATGTCACCATAGAAAGACTTATTGGGCCTATTCTGCCAGTTATCCTAATTTGGTGACTATATTCCCAAAGTATTGACTTCCTCATGTGGAACTCTTAAGACTGTATAGTGGGGAGTGAATAAGACAATCAGAGTTAGATCCTTAAAACACTGGGTTATTACAGATGGAATATTGTAGAAAGCTAACTAATATAAAGGCTGGGAAGATGACTCACTGGGTAATAGTGCTTGCTATTCAGGCAGGAGACCCAGTGTTTGAATCCTCAGTACCCACATAAAATTGCCATCTGTAGCCACCTGTGCCTGTAACTCCAGATCTCTGGGTGGCAGAGACCAGAGAATCAGCTTGCTGGCTGACAGTCTAATGCTAGTTTCTAGGAGTGACACTACCTCAGCAGAATAAGGATTAATGTGATAGTGGAGAACATCCTTTCCTTCTCTGGCTTTTGCACTTGCCTACAGGCGTGCACACATGAATATGTGCCATGCATACTCACACATCGAAAATACAGGAATCAATTAATGTGATTAAAGAAAAAAAAACGGAACAAAGAAAGCTAACTTGGTGAAACCTAGTTACAAGCCCACACTTCAGCTGTTAAAGCACCATGAGCCATGGCTGCAGAGCCACCACAGGCTGCTCAAGGTGCTAAGAATAAGTGATCAGCCCTAAAAAGAACATTTAATGCCACTCCTTCAAAAGCTCAGGGAATATCACAAAAGAAGAGACAGAAGTAATCCAAAAGTGATATGGAAAATGGCTGTGACATTCTTATCTCCTGGGCAAGCCACAGCCATTTTAACACTGAACTCACAGCACTTGAGGCAGCCTGCACTGGGCCTGCATAAACCTGGAGTTTTCAGCTCCTGGAGCCTTACCCCCCCACCTGAGGAATTAAGGGTGTTAACAGATGACAAAGGAGGGGAGCACTTGTCTTCAGCTAGATGGTCCTGATTAAACCCAGGATGGGGCTCACAAAACAAATCTAAATGACCTAACTATGAGAAAGAGACACACAGAGAGAAGGAAAGTTGGTATGATTGGGAGAGACAGTGAAGGATGAGATTAATCAAAATATATCATATACACACCTGAAATTGTCAAATAGTAAATTAAATTAATTATAAAAACTACAATGAGTAGGAAATGCCATGAGAAGCTGAGGGCTTGATAAAATGGTGAGGAATGGTTTCAATTTTAGAGCATGATATGCACTAAGGGGAAAAAGAATAAAGGTAAATGGTCCAGAGAATAAATGAGAAATTAATCTGACAAAGATTTAAAACCAATTCCTATAGCTCATTGATCACCCATTGGTCCTTACAGTGCCTCTTTCTCTCCCTGGTGCCTTAGAGACATGTTTAAAAGACATGGGATTTAAACCTTTTCTTCCTTCCTGCACCCATATTTGAGCATATTTTTCTAATGATTCATTTGAACACACTCCCATATACAAAACATACAGACTATACACAAACTGTTTCTCTCCCTTGCTCTGCCTCCGTCCACCTCTTCCACACAATCAACCATACATAGACCAGTACAAATACAGGCAACACATTCAGTCAAAATACACTGGTTTTTCTCTTCAGTGAGCTCTAAACTGCTTTTGTTTTATTTTATCATAAATGGTGTGGGGGTCTGTGGTCCTGAATTCTGCCTCTCCTCTGGCAGTGTCCAGATGACACAGATACACTGGCTCAGGACAAAAAGTCCAGAATGGGGAACCACAGACTGGGGCTCCCTTTTGGGGTATCAGGGTGCTGCTGTGTTCCAGGCTGGAAGAAGAGATCAGATCCTGGGACTAGAAGGATGGAAATATAGTTGGGAGCAAGTACCAAGTGCCAGAGGAGCTAGAGAATAGAGAAAGCCTTCTTTGTGAGTTTTAACCTTACGGCTTCTTCAGTAGAATACTTTACTTCCCGTTGCAATCCTTAATGAAGCAGCTCTCTGAGATGATATCTTGTTTCTCTTTCTCTACTGGATGTGGATTTAGATACATACGCTTTATTTGGGGTGAACAAGGGAGTATATAATTTAGGGTAAGGGCATGAGCATATCCAGAAATATAAGGTCATTGGCTGAAGGCTAAGGCTATTGAGATACCTCATTGAAATGGGACAGCATTCCAGGTGCTGTGCCATATGACTGACTGACTGCCCATGGCCACCTTGGTTGAGAGTCATGGTTACATGTTCCAGAGGAGGCATGGAAGCAGGAAGAGAGCAGCCCCTCTCCTGGCATCTCAAACCTCTTGAGATACCAGGGTTTGCACATGCTCAACTTCACCAGTCTCATGTCCACCTGGTGGCATGGTCCACATGCCCTACAGTGTTCAGTGTTACATATCAACTTGATAAATCTATAATCACTTGGCCATGTATTTGGAAGATTTTGTGACTGTGCTCACCTATTGTACATAGCAACATTCCCTGGCTGGGATCCTGAGCTAAGTGCAGAAAGAGAGCTGAATACAAGCATTCATCATTGGGATCTGCTTAATAACTGTTGCTGCCCTGTGACTGGCTGTCATGTGACAAGCCGCTTCAACATTCTCCTGTTTTTACTTTCTTGTCATTATGGACTGTAACCTTGAACTATAAGCTGAAACAGGTGATTTTCCCCCGTTAGATGCATTTGTCAGAGTATTTTATTACAGTGCCAACAAAAGAAACCATAGAAACTGGTTAACATATTTCCCTCAAAACATCATGAGATGTTCACTAAAAGTTTGGAAAGACACACACTTGATACCTAAAGCTCTGACAGGTCAGAAAATGAGGTGATAAGACTCGGTAAGACCACTTAGGGATTATAAACAAATACTGACAAGGATTTGGGAGGCAATGCACTATGACTCAGCTGAGTTACTCTACTAGAAACATGACTAGTTTACAGAAATCAGAATGCTACAGGAGGTTTGCATTATAAAGGTAAGTTCAATTTCAGCACCCCAAATGTACTAATGCCCCAGAATTCATAGAAACTATGATTGAGAATTAATCAAATAATCACAATCAAATATTCTCTCTCTCTCCCTCCCTCTCTCTCTCTGCGTATGTGTGTGTGTGTATGTGTGTGTGTGTGTGTGTGCACGCACACATGTGCTCATGCTAAGAAATCCACAATTATAAATAATATCAGGTTGATTAGAACCAATCTAGTTAAGGCTTACAAGAAATCTCAGTGAACACAGAAACTTGCTCTGAAGCCTGATGGCCCGGATTTATTCCCAAAACCCACTCAATAAAAGGATAAAGCAAACTCCCACAAGAGGTCCTCTAACATACATACATACATACATACATACATACATACATACATAAAAAAGGAAAGACAGACACAAAGGTATTCATACAGCCAACACACCCCCTTTATAAAAGGTAATAAGTATCAGCCCAGTGGGTTTTTTTTTCCTTCCTTACTTGCTAACAACAGTTTCCAGACTGACATAAACCTGAGCCTAAATATTTAACTAAATATCATCTCCAATATTCATGATCTAGAAAGCAGAAATAGTTATTAAGAATGAATACTTATTATTTTTGCATTACAAAACTCCAAACCATTAACAAGCAATATGTAATAGAGAAGAAACAATCTAGCAAGGGCAGAATATCTCATGGAATTATTTTCTGCAGACCTTGCTTGCTTACTGTGTAAATTTCAACAAGATTATTTATTGAGAAGTTGAATGCTATATTTTTATAGCTTTTCACTGATATATTTTGGAATAAGTATGAGATAAATTAATACTATTCAGATGGTAATATTTTCTGTTGTATGCTTCAAAGAAGACAAACTGGAATCCCAGCATTGACTGACAGGAATAAGCTCTGCACAGCCCCAGAAATGGCAGCGTCATTACATTTTTCTCTTGGCAATAAGGCAGGGTCAGAAATAAGATTTGAATAGAATAAGCTGAGACAGACCCAGCTCTAAGAGAGAAACTATGGTCAGATTATAAAATCCAGGTAGAAAAGAAGATAGGCTGGCAGGATGGCACAATGAGTAGAGGCATTGGCCACTAAGCCTGACCACCAGCGGTTGATTCTTTGTTCCAATATGGTAGAAGGGGAGAATGTACTCTTATGTGTTGTTTTCTATTCTTGCCAGCACTTTGATACATGGCCAAGCACACGGACACACATGCACATACAGATACAGCTAGATAAATGTAAAGAAACAAAGAATAAAGAAGTACATGAAGAGGACTCATTATTAATTAAGAAATAAATGCTAAGTGAGACTGGAGCTGCTCTGAGAAGCTTACTGTAGACTGTGTACTGGTTGTTATCATTAAAGCCTAATATGGTTAAGCAGACCTGCAGTATTTTAATACCCCGTTAACCCTTTGAAGTTTAAGCTAGGAAACAAGGTACAAGCTTGAAAATGCATACTACCAACAAGAAAAATGAGCAAAGAGGCTTAAAATTTGCAAACTTTTTGCTTAAAAACAATGGCTTCAAAGTAGACCTTAATCTTCTCTCGCAACCAAAGAATACAGAGGTTTGATAGTTCAGAAGGATCTGGTACAGTTTAGGCAACTTTAAGGAGAGCCTGAAGGTATGGGATTGTCCATTTGTAGAGGAGAGTCGGGTTCAAGGTTGCTCTCTTGTAAGATGCACTCCATAGCAATAAATATATGTAGTGGCTTGATGAGGAATATCCTCTGTGGCCTCACATATTGGAACATTTGGACATTAGTCACCAGTTGGTATGGTTGCTTGGGTAAGTTATGAGCCAGAATGTAGAGGCAGGCTTGCTGGAGGAAGTACTGAATTGAGGGAGCTTTGAGAGTTATAACACACTTTCTCTCTCTCTCTCTCTCTCTCTCTCTCTCTCTCTCTCTCTCTCTCTCTCTCTCTCTCTCTCTCTCTCTTTCTCATCCTCTCTCTCCTTCCTGCACATACAGTTGAGGTGAGATATCTCAAAGTTTTGCTTTAGCTAGTGACTGCTAAACTTCTCATATTGTTACGGAATTTCCCTCTGGAACTGAAGGCCAAAATACACTTTTTCTTCCATAAGTTGCTTCCTGTCACGGTATTTTATTATAGCAACATAAAGATAACTAGTATACCACATGAGAGAAAATACTCTTTTGAAAGATCCTGTTTTTATCCATTTCTACTTTTGTAAAATTATAAATATAAAACATGAGCTAAGGTACTGTCACGATGGCTCAGCATGATCACCAAAGTTTATTTTTGGCGATTCACATGGTAGAAGAAAAGAACAGACTCCCACAGATTATCTTCTTAATTATATACACATACCTCCTAAATATAAAAAAGTAATGATTTTTTAAAAATATAATAAAATATGAATAATTAAAATTATACATTAATCTTTGCTTGTCAGATGTTAGAAAACCAAAGATCTAAAATCAACCTTTATTTATACATGATATGAATGTTTACACAGAAGATCCTATTGGGTATAGAGAAACGATGCTAGAAATACTAAATGAATTCTGCTATGTCATAGACTATCTGCTTAAAGACACTACTGCATATGCCAGCAAAATTTTGCTGACAGGATCCTGATATAGCTATGTCTTGTGAGGTTATGCCATTGCCTGGCAAATACCGAAGTGGATGCTCACAGTCATCTATTGGATGGAACACAGGGCCCCCAATGTAGGAGCTAGAGAAAGTACCCAAAGAGCTAAAGGGGTCTGCAAAGCTATAGGAGGAACAATAATATGAACTAACCAGTACCCCAGAGCTTGTGTCTCTAGATGAATATGTAGCAGAGGATGGCCTAGAGGGCCATCAATGGGAGGAGAGGCCCTTGGTCTTGTGAAGATTCTATGCCCCAGTTCAGGGGAATGCCAGGGTAAGGAAGTGGGAGTGGGTAGGTTGGGGAGCAGGGCAGGGGGGAGGGTATAGGAACTTTCAGAGAAGAAGCTAGGAAAGGGGATAGCATTCGAAATGTAAATGAAGAAAATATCTAATAAAAAAGAAAAAAAGAAAAATGCATAAGTTTAGTACCGAGTAAGTCTGCTTCATAGAACTTTGTCTTAACTTATAAATCTCATGCCAATTTTAAATACCTTGTTTGGAAAATGGCATGTTTTGAATTTAGAAAAACTAGTTTTTTCAGATCTTTGTAGTATTTTAAGATTTCTAGCATAGTATAGTGAATATTGATGGTATATATTTATTTCTTGGTTATATCATTGTAAATAAAGTATATTTACATATCTATTCATCCAATTATTATTTATAAAATACCTTTACTTGTGGAGTTTTGATAGCAACAAATATCACCATTAATAATATTAAGTACAGTTGAAATGGCAAACCTTTTAAGATGGACAAGCATGGGATACTACATAGTTGGTGGAGTGCTTTCCTAGCATGATGAAACCCTGGGTCCGACCCCAGCACCACATAATCCATGTGTAGTAGTTTTTGCTCTCTGTAGTCCCAGGTGGAGACAGAAGGATGAGGCATTCATTCAGGGTTATCCTCAGCTATATATCAAATTCAAGGTCAGCCAGGGTTACATGAGGCCTTGACTCAAGGAAAATAAATAAAGTTACTGTTACAGGCAGTTTGCCAAAGTGAGAATCTATGTTTCCTCCTACGAGTCTATCCTGTTTCTGAGGTCACGTGATTTCCTAGTCACAGCTGCAATGGGAATTTCACTTCACAGCTGCATCCATCCTGCAGCATTACCAAATGAGCTCCTCTGAGGAAGAGGCATCCGCTTCTGCCAGCTTTCATGTCTGTGGTGTCTTAGAAACAATTACTCAGTGGGATTTCTGCCTCACTTCTAACTAGTAGGCACTGTGAGGGGTTGGGGAGCTACAGAACACATACCTACCGGAGCTCTGCTTCAGAAGAAAAAGAAAGTTTCACACCATTCTCATATGAGTTGAAGACTTACTTCATTAAAAGAACTTCTATATCTTCCATTGAAACGAAACAAGAACTTCCCTATTTGCAAAGAGGAAACTGTAGAAGGGAAACGGAAGTTTGGGGAACTAAGTAGACAGATGTAAAAAATGATCTTAGTCACAGTACAGCTGAGTAGAAGTGACCCAAAGTTGCACAGATTGGTTGTTAGCATCACATTCCAGGGCTATCTTGGTACATTAACCTCTACACTTTAGGGATAGAGATGTTACAGTTGTCTATGGATTTACAAACATACACACAGAGGTGTGCACATACACACACACATACATATGTTCACACACACACACATATGAGAGTGTGTATGTCTATCTGTAGCTACTTGCATGTGCACACAGTTTCTGTAAAGGCCAAAGAAGGCATGAGATTCCCTGGAGTTGACCTTTCAGTAGTTATTAGCCATGAGACATGCATTCTGGGAATTGGGCTTGAGTCCTTTGCAAGAGCAGCAAGCATTTTTAATTATTGAGCCATCTCCACAGACCCTTCTATATGTTTTGGAGAAAACTGGATAGAATTCTCAGATAATCTTTATAGAAGCACAACTGCAGCCATGGTCATACACCCAAGACTTGCATAATCTTGGGCCCATTTCAATTTCATCAAGAATGCAGGAAAGATCCATGAAGCTCCATACATACTGAAATGACAAATGCTTGTTGGAGGAGAGATGTCATTTTCTTCAGTGGTATAGCCACAGAAATGTTCTCCTCGTGCCACTGAATACCTTCCCACCACTGATCTGGAAAACAGCACAAATTAAACTCAGGGAGTCACACACAGAGAAAAGATATGGTAGTAGCAGGGATGTTTGGTGAATATGGGCTCCAGTGAGAGGGGATATTAGAGAGGGAAATGAAGGAGGGAAGTGAGAAGGAAAATTAATAAGATTTATTATATAAATGAATAAAACTGATGGGTGGTTTTAAAAGAATCATCAGCTGTAAAAAACTTAAAAGAATCAGATACGCATATGACATGAAGTTAGTAGCCCAGATGGATTTAGAATAGCAATAGAGATTCATCCTAGGGATAATTGTGTGTATATGTTTGGTCTGGGGAATGGCACTATTTGGAGGTGTGACTTTGTTTGAGTAGGTGTGGCCTTTGAGTAGATGTCACTGTGGGTATCGGCTTTATTACCCTTGTCCTGTATACCTGGAAGCCAGTATTCTGCTAGCAGCATTCAGATGAAGATGTAGAACTCACAGCTAGTCCTGCACCATACCTGCCTAGATGCTTCCAGGTTCCCACCTTGATGATAATGGACTGAATCTCTGAACCTGTATGCCTAATTAAAAGTTGTCCTGATAAGAGTTGCCTTGGTCATGGTGTCTGTTCACATCAGTAAAACACTAAGACACTAGATAACTAAAATTTAAGAAAACTGGACACCATTTGGGATGGTAGTGTTAGTTGTGAACTTAAAAAAGTCCAGAGTCACCTAGCATACTGTTCTCTGGTATCCCTGTGGAAAACTGAGTTTGCTAATTGATTTGAGAAGACTCATGCCAATTGTGGGCAGGATCATTCCCTTAGGATCTAGAAAATAGAGAGCGTGAGCTGAGCACTAGGAAACACGGATTGCTCTGTGTTTCTTGACTGTGAATACATGTAGCCAGTTGTTTCAGGCTTCTACTGCTGCTTTTACCTCCCCACAATGTTTAACTATACCTTGAGCTAAGAGGCAGAATAAAGACTTTCTCCAATGAGTTGCTTTTGTCAGGGTATTTTATCACAACAACAGGAAGAGACACTTAAGTATCATTTGCTGTCAAAATCCAGGACTACAATAGGTGTAATAAATCACACAAGAAGGGAAAAATTATATCATTCAAATCCCATAACAAAGGCTAATAGCACAAATTTAAGTAAGGAAATATTCAGAAAATAAATTTCAACTTTGATTGGAATGTAACAACAAGTATTGCCTTTTGTTTTGTATATCATCTTCCCAAAGCCAGCTATTTGATGACAATCAATTAGCTCAATATCATTCACAGTGCCACTGGACCATGAGGCTGATGTCTGCTTATTGTCCCTAGAACATGTCACTAATCTGTGTAAGTCCAGAATACACTTTTAGTCTTCAAAAATATATGATTCCCCCTCTGCTCTTATAGAAAACATGAATTTTCTTCCCAACACCCAAGTTTTATAGTTCACAGCAGCCCATAAAATCTAGCCTCAGGAGACTCTACCCCCTACTCTGGCTTGCAGGGATATCTGAATACATGTATGCATGAGCATGCATGGGCATATGAACACACACACACACACACACACACTATATATATATATATATATATATATATATATATATATATATATGCATATGTATATATATACACACACATATATATGCATGTGTGTGTATGTGTGTGTGAGATACACAGACTGAGAGATGATAGATAGATAGATAGATAGATAGATAGATAGATAGATAGATAGATAGATAAAATAATTCATTATTTGTCTGAGAGAGATTTAAACCCCTGGAGATTCAAAGCTTCCCTGAAGAAAAATCCTGAATATATTGTTTAAAATGCCCTCTTCACACAGATTAAGCTTCTTATTTTTATGTGTGCATATTTATGTGGAAGTAAGGATATGTAGAGGCAAGCAAGCAAGAAAAGGCTCAGGGAAGGGGAATGTGGTGGCCTTAATGAAGAAACGTGGGAAGGATAACAATACATGTGACATGAAAATGGCAGAGAGAATACAGGGTGCTAAAAAGTACATGGGACAGTAGTGAAGCAGGAAAGATGGGTGAGAGGAGGAGGGGGGAGTAAATGGCAACCAGCAATTACCATTTATATGAAAATGTCATAAGGGAACCACCTACTTTGTAAACTATTAAAAAAATATTTTGGGAGCTGGAGCAAGCAATGATTCAGGGGTTAAGAGAACACTTGGTACTCTTCCAAAGACTTGAGTTTGTATCTCAGGATGCAAGTTGAACAAGTCCATCTACAAGAAGTCTGACACCCTCTTCTATGACCAAGTGCACTCAGATACAAGTAAACACAGACATACATAAACATAATTTAAAAATAAATCTTCAAATAGTAAATGGTCATTTGAATTGATAGCAGTCCTTTTACCTACTTGTCTGAAAACATATGACTCAAAACTTCAAATTTTGCCCCTAATATATTAAAGTCATAATAAAGTTTTGTCTACTTTTTATTATGTCTGAACTTATAAATGTCAATTTCTATAAAAACCTAGTAATAATATATAAATGTCTTCCTCCATAACGTTTCTTCCCAGAAGAAAACTAATTTCAAATTCAGAACAAATTCAACCAATATTCTCTGCGCACTACTGGGACAAGGCATCTGCTCCACTGGGCATTAGAGATAAGAAAGAGAGTGAGGAACAAAAACAATAATTTAGAAAAAAAACCTACTAAAACATTGGTTTGCAATCATATGACTGTATAACATAAATCTAGATAATGTTTTGTTCATTGAGAACATCTTGTTAGTCAATGGCAACCTCAGCCACATCGTCCACAGACAGAGCCCCCTTTGCTGAGATGACTCAGTGATCAGCCTGTCATGAATCAACTTAGATCACTGTCCATTTGGAAACTTGCTAGTATGAAACACAGCTTCTTTTTCTTCCTTTGAACACGTTTGTGATGATTTGTATAGTCTTGGACCTGGGAGTGGCACCATCTGGAGGTGTGGCCTTGATGGAATAGGTGTGACCTGGTTGGAATAGGTGTGTCACTGTGTGTGGGGGCATAAAATTCTCACCCCAGTTTCCTGGAAGTCAGTCTTTCACTAGCAGCCTTTGGATGAAGACATAGAACTCTCAGCTCTGCCTGTGCCATGGCAGCCTGGATGCTGTCATGCTCCCACCTTGATGATAATGGACTGAACCTCTGAACCTGTAAGCTAGCCCCAATTAAATGTTGGTTTTTATAAGACTTGCCTTGGTCATGGTGTCTGTTCACAGCAGTAAAACCCTGACTAATACGATGTTTAATCATCATTGTATTTTGCTCATGTGTGTTTTGCCTGGTTGCATGTTTGTGTATCACTTATGTGCCTCGTGCCTACTGAAGTTAGAATACAATATTGTATTATCCAGAACTAGATTTGCAAATAATTGGCCTGGATGGTGCTGAGAATATGACCAGGGTTCTCCAGAACAGCCTGTGTTTTTAACTGCTGAGCCACCTCCTCTCCAACTCCCAAGCAACAGTTTCTTGAACTGTGGACTATGACCCACATGGACTCATATAATCTTATGTTACAAATAACTAGCAATGAGAGAGAGAGAGAGACAGAGACAGAGACAGAGACAGAGACAGAGAGACAGAAAGACAGAGGCAGATAGAGACAGACAGACAGAGGCGTTCCTGAATGTATGAAAAACCAAGATTATTTCAAAACCAAATTCATAGTGAATCAAAGTCCTTTCTAGCCATGCTAAACCACATTGTACCATGTGACCTCACTGCACCAATCTGTGACTTTACACATAACTCACACAGATGCACAATGACTGCAGCATGTTGGCTCTGAGTCAATGTATGCAATAAACTGAAATGTTTTCATTTATACACATAATTTGTTACTATCACGGGATCATGTTTGCTTAATTACAGAAATCTAAGACATTAATACTTTCTTATTGTTTCCCATCATGTAAATATCAATACAGTCTATTTTTGGACTATATTGTATTAGAATTCTTGACCGTAACAATTGCTGTCATAATCACCCATTCAACTTTTATAAATGTATTTATATTTTTTGTAAATGTGTGTATACATATACATATATATGTATATATACATACATATATATACATATATATGTATGTGTGTGTGTGTTTGTGTGTGGATAGATAGATAGATAGATAGATAGATAGATAGATAGATAGATAGATAGATAGATAGATAGATAGATAGATAGATAGATGGATGGATGGATGGATGGATAGATCACTTGATAGATGCTTTGGATTAGAACAGAATTTCCAAGGATTCTGGAAACAGCTGAAAATGCTGTGTAGACATAACTAAAACATGTTCTGAAAGAAGTTAATGTTGCCCCAAACCTTTACAGTTTTCCATTTACTTTCTGATATGATTAATAACACTTTTGACAGAAATATTAAAATGTCAAATATAAAAACTCCAGAAAAGTTTAAAAGTCTATGTTTCAAAACAATCTCACATATTACTCAAGCATTCTGTATGTGTGGCATAGTTCATAACAAAAGTTTAACTTGTCTGGAAAGAAATGTCTGAACAAATTGCTATCTCTGTATGCCATGTTTTCACTAAAACTCAACTTACTAGATAAAAAAAAATGAAGAAACCCCCATATAGTGTGCAGATTGTATTTTATTATAAAAGGATTTATTCCTTTATAAAAATTAGGGGAAATATTGCTTAAAGAGCCCAAATGGCTCATAAACAATAAAGCATTTTTCTCTATAACATAATATCCTGGGTGGAGTATAAGGAAAATTGTGTCAATTATACCAAAATAGAACGAAAAAAAAAACCCTCACTCTATTTTCACTCCTTTCTTTCAGCCATAGATTGAGCTCTAAAAGTGTTGTTTTCACAACAGAACTTGAGGGCAGGAAGTTCAACAAGGTAACCAGGCAAAGGAACCCTCTCTAGGTCACAGGCCCCCTGGCCTCTGTGATACTGGGGATCAGTTACAGCAGCATTCTGTTTGCATTTTATACTGGGCGGTTATTTCAGCTTTGAGGTAGGAGGTAAGGAGAAAACCATAAGGATTTCCAGTCCTAAGTCTATGGCTTTGCCTAACAATTTCAAACTCTTCTCTAGAAGACATTAGTTTGCTTCTCAGACCCCACACAAACAGCTGCAGCATCAGCACCAGGAGATCTGGTTCTTTCTTCTAGCCTCCAAGGAACACATGTCCCCAAGCACATGCTCGTCTCTACACAAGTATGCTCATTAAAAAGTCGATTTTTTACACTTTTAAGTAATATATTTACTTTACATCCCAATTGCAGCTTCCACTTCCTAGTCTCCTATTTTGTCCCTCTCACATTCCCCGCACCCTCCACTCCCCTCTTCCTTTCTCCTTAAAGAAGAGGCCTCCCATGGATATCAACTGACTTGGCATATCAAGTTGCAGTAGGACTAGGATCAACTTCTATTGAGCTTCACAAGGTGGCCGTTATGAGAAATGGATCCAAAGGCAGACGGCAAAGTCAGAGACAGCCCCTGCTCCTGGTGTTAAAGGTCCCATATGAAGATCAAGCTACACATCTGTTACACATGTGTAGAGGGCCTAGTTGCATCCTATGGGTGCTGTCTGATAGTGGTTCAGTCTCTGTGAGCCAGAGACTCAGATAAGGCCCAGATAAGTTGATTCTTCAGATTCTCTTATGGTGTCCTTGACCTCTCTGAGTCCTCCAGTCCTTCCTCCACCTAACTTTTTTTTTTTAACAAATTAAAGAATTTGCATCTTCATTAGTGGAATGCTTTAGTGGTTCAGTGTTACAAGCCTTACAGACTGAGTATATTCCCCCGCCCACATAGTAGACTAAGATACTCCCTCTTATAGTTTCTCTTCCTCCTAAATGCACACCATGGCACACACCCCACTATCAGAGGTTAATTGCTAAATTAATATACATGTAAGAAATTTCTTTCTTGATTTTTAAACATCTACATTATATACACACATATAAATACATATATAATATAGATATATATGTGTCTGAAACTATGCATATTTAAAATATAATAGTTTCTTGTTCCCACAGATCTGGCTCAAGGAGTTTAATTTATGCTACTTTGGGGGAAAATGAGAAAGAAATTAAATTTTTAATTTCTTTAATGAGAAAGATCTTAAATTTTTAAATGATGAAAGGGTTTTGTCATGTGGTTTATGAGGGGATATTTTCTAGCAAGGGTCAGTATCAGACTTCCTCAGCAGCGAGCATTATAAACCATCCCATGGTTCCATGCGGTCCTGGGAGCAGAGCCACACTGAAGAGAAAGGCTGTTAACACCTGCCTAATAAAGATGGGGGCAGGGGATAAGTGCATCTCTGGAGTAAAAATATGGTCTTGCCAAATCTCCCCAGTTTCAGTTTACAGTGACACCAATAAAGGGGATTTTATCTCCTTGGCTATCTTACAGAAGCCTCAATGTAATCCATCTTAATGGGGGCTGTCCCTCTGAGCAACAAGAAATAAATGGCATTATTAATTTATTTTGAAGTAATGTCTCCTTTCTCATTAATGCCCCAGTTTCCATGATAGTGTCCCCTTGGACACTTGACCACATTACTTAATGTCGTCCTCTCCAGAGCATGAATGGATTTAGTGCAAAAGCAGTAACCTGCACTTAGTAGTGGGATGGATCTGTTCACAGAATCGTAAGAGCACTCTTTAAAAAATGAAAAGTGAGAAGATAGTTTAATATAGTTTATTCTCTTGGAAGAGGATCCGTTAGTAACTTTAGACAACTTTTCATTTCTTAAATATTGGTTATCTGCTCTGTGGTCCATGTACAATATATGAGTGTTTGGAATATCAGAATGTAACTAAATCTCATATGTAATGAATATGTACAATGGAAAATGTAATAGGTTATTACTAAAAAGAGAAATAAGTCATGAATTTGGGAGGCTTATACAGAAGGAGTGATATTAAAGATTTTGAAGGCAGAAGTACAGATCTGCTATTGTCAAAAATTATAAATAAATAAATACATTTATCTAAAATGAAATTAAAAATAAAATAGAAAAACATGTAAAATAAATACAATTATAGAACAAGTATATTAAATTGTTTTTGCACAATATTAAATATTGATTGCATTTATCTTTGGCTGATGCTAGGAAATCTTTTTCTTGTCTATATTTTCACAAGTTGAACATATTTTTACTAATATAGATATTGCATTATTTTAAATTATGATTAGAGCTGGTTGTCAAATTTTTAGATTATTCAGTTCATATGCACAAGAGAACTCTTATCCACAAAGAATACATTTCAGAAGCCCCAGTGGATACTTGAAAGTAGAGTCATACCCAGTCATGTAAATTCCATACTTTCTTATATGTGTGTGTGTGTGTGTGTGTGTGTGTGTGTGTGTGTGTGTGTGTATGAGACAAGGCTTAATTTATAAATTACACACAGTAAGAGAGTAGCAAGCATCACTAGTAATAAAATATAATATTAAGACAGGTGTAGTGATATATGCCTTTAATTTTATTACTCAGGAGGCAGAGACAGGAGGATCTCTGCAAGTTTGTCAGTCCAGTCTACATAGGAAGTACCAGGACAGCCAAGACTTCCCATAGGCACTCTGTCTAAAACACACACGCACACACACACACACACACACACACACACACACACACACACACACACAAGAGCACACACACAAGAGCACACAAACAACAAAAGATACCCTAATCATAAAAATTGACTACAATGCAAGTTATGTAAATGTGGACTCTCAAAACATTATGTGTTTTTAATATCTAAATTTGGTTTCTGTTTTCCCTTTGTTTATTAAAGCAATAATGTTCAATTTTAATTTAAAAGACATTTTGTGATTTCTTTCTGTGTGCAAAATAACAGCATCACTGTCCTTAGGCAATGAGACCATGCAGACACTATAGTGGATGCCAAGAAGTGCATGCTGATCCTGATATAGCTGTCTCCTGAGAGGCTTTGCCAGAGCCTGACATATACAGAGGCGGACGCTAGCAGCCCACCATTGGACTGAGCATGGGGTTTCCAATGGAGAAGTTAGATAAAGGACTGTAGGAGTTGAAGGGGTTTCCAAACCCATAGACAGGACAACAATATCAACCAGCCAGAGCTCCCAGGGTCTAAATCTCCAACCAAACAAGGAGGGACCCACTGCTCTAGTCACATATGTAGCAGAGGATGGCCTTGTCAGGCATCAATGGGAGAAGAGGTGCTTGGTCCTGTGAAGGCTCGAGGTTCCAGTGTAGGGGAATGTGAGGGTGGGGAGGCTTCAGTGAGAGGGTGGGTGGGTGGGTGCACACCCTCATAGAAACAGGAGGAGGGGGGATGCGATACAGGGTTTCTTGGGGTGAAATCAGGAAATGAGATGAGATTTGAATTGTAAGTAAGTAAAATATTCAATAAAGGAAGAAAGAAAGAAAGAAAGAAAGAAAGAAAGAAAGAAAGAAAGAAAGAAAGAAAGAAAGAAAGAAAGAAAGAAAGAACTCATGTAGTACTTTAACATAGGCACTGTAATACATAATACCATGGTAATTGGTCTGATGACCAAAAAAAGAACTAAATGACTTTAGTCAGTTATCATAGTGTATGGATACAATGAACAAGTGTATTTTGTATCATGGCTAGGACAGTTGTATTATGGGCTATCCTTATGCTACTGGAATGGTATGCAATTTTAGAAATGGAAATGGTTGGTTTCTATAATTTTTCATTTAATATTTTTGGATTATATTTGATCACTGATGTAGTAAGTGAAATCATGGTTAAGACAGGCTGCTAAATCTTTATCTCCTCCACTCCAAATAGTTACATGCTATTTGAGTATTTTCTTCTGATCAGTCGTTATACTAAAAGGTAAGGGAAAATACAACTATAACTCTCATTTCTAAACAGCCACTTATAAGTTGTGGAAAGAAGCAAGGAGACGGTTCTGTGGGTCAGGCACATTCCATGCTAACCTGGCTACCTGTGTTTCATACCAGGAACCCATGAGGTGGAAAGAGAACAGACCCATCTTCTGAAAGCTGTTCTCTGACGTCCAGGCTGAGGCACAAATACTCATACATACTATATGCATACACATATAAACCCTAACCCACACTCACACATACTCACAGATGTACACACATATATGTGCACACACACACACACACACACACACACACACACACACACACACACATGAGGGGTGGGAGAGTAAAATAAAATCTCTGAAAGGTGTTTCTGCCCCAAGAGAATATGTACTAGATCATAATAGGAAAAGAGAGGTGGTCCTGGCAACACGTTTAAATTTACACACACATGTGCTACATATTTTTTATATGATAGCCTCAAAAGAAAAGAGATAAGTTTTTCTGGGAACATTATACATATAATTATTTAAAGTTTCAGAATGAGAAAACCTAAAATCTTTGCATGCTATTTTTATTTTTTGCCCATGAAATAATTCTAACATTATGTTTATTGTTAGATTCTTCAAATTATATATGATTATATATTCTAAGTAGCAACTACCTATCAATACATGTCATTATATTTTTATGTGAGAAATATTTGAGTATAAAAGAAACCGTGTACCCTACATGTGAGTGAAGAGCACATAGCACTACTCTGTGTGTGAGTAGCTAGGGTGTGTCTCTTTGTGTACAAGTGTTCGTGGACATCCACACTTGTGTGTGGAGGTCAGAAGATGATGCCAGATGTCTTTAAAAGATTTCTTAATTTGTATTTTTGTATGTGAGTGTTTTTGCCTGAATTTATATGCGTGCACCATATTCATGGAGTGTCTGAATTAAGGACAGCTCTGGATCTCCTTATGGGTGTTAGGAGCTGAATGCTCTCCTCTGCAAGGGTAGTGTGTATTCTTAACTTCCGAGTCATGTCTCCAGTCCCCAGGCATCCTCTTCATTCTCTTTGCAAGTTAGTTTTTCTTTTATCTTTCTGTGTTTGCTTTATTTTGAAAAGGTGTGTAGCCCGGGCTTGTATTGAAATCCCTAAAAAGCCAGGGATAATTTTAAACTTCTGATCTTTCCATGTCTGAGCTCCTAAGATTACAGGTATGCATGACATTGCCCTGCTTATGGGTGCAGGAGATTACTTCAGAGCTTTAAACATGATGGGCAAGCATTTAACCAACTGAGCAACAACCCCAGACTTTCCCTTTACATTTTAAGTCAGGATTTCTCATTGACTTGCTTAAACTGGTTAAGCCATCCCCAGAGGTCCTTTGCACTCTGCCTTTTCTGCTCTGGAGATTTAAGACTCATGCTAACATAACTGGATTTTCACATGGATTTTTTGTTTAAAGCCAGATCCTTGTACTTGTACAGGGACTCATTTTATCAATCTTTATCATATTGTTTATTCAAAAATATATTTAAGCAGGTACATCTTTGTGAAAATGGAGAGAGAGGTGGGGGTGGATTCTATTTAAGCAGTGAACTCAATCAGTTGGTGATATTTTTTTCTCACAGAATATTTATGAAAAATAACAAGTAACACTCTTTCAGAACAGGTCAACCTACTGTTCTGAACATCTGATTCGTGAAGTACTCTGCATGGTGGGTCCTGTGTGAAGTGCTTTCAATCATGGGTGACAGTTAAAAGTCATTTGAGAAAACCAGGAAACAATTTCTATATGTTGCATTTACTAAGCCGGTTGAATGGTTGAACTTTCCTCTCTGTTGGAACACCTTGTCAGGATGTGATGGGCTGTTTCTAATAAAGAAGAAAACAGAACAGAATTCTATTCTAGGGGACCAGAACCCTGACTGAGGTGCTATACCTAAACGATGTTACAGAGGGATGCTGAGGTCAGCAAGAAAATGTTGCTTGTGCTGTGAATGCTGGTATGCTTAATGACTAGAAAGGCAATAAAGAAGAGTGTCATGCCTGCCACTTAGTAGCCACTTATGTGCTTATCTGATAACTAGTTAAAATCCTTGTAATCTCTCCCAGGGTTTCACACAATGACTTCCAACACGAATGGGTTAATTCCAAATTCTGAGTTTCCAATGCTCCGTTTAAAAAGTTGGCACTGGGTGATTTCTCTTTCTATTTTCCACAGCTCCTGTTGCCATAAACTTCTAATTCCCTGATGGATAGTTGTCAATGAATAATTCATGTAACTGAGGCTCCAGTGCGTAAATTTTTTATTAGCTCCTTGGGCAGTGTGTATGCTGTACCATGCTGCCCATTGGGCCTTTGAAGAACTCTATCATTACACAAAAATGGAAATAAGGAGGAGGGAGCACATTAGTCAGACCACAATTTAAACAGCAAAAGAGAGCTCCAAGTTCACTTAACACTTAACATGGGAGATGGGCGTGGCAACAATACAATATCTGAAATATCAGAGTTGGCTTAGTCTCAAGTTTTGGAGTTTATTTTTAGGTGAAATGAAAGGGTCCTTAACTATGAGTTTCCATATTTACTTTTAAAATGAAAACAGGGATGTGGGAAATAGTCCCGTTATTAAAGGGCTTGCTCAGCAAGCATGAGGACTTGAATTAGGTCAACAGAAGCGATGTGAATAAGTGGAAAAAGAGGAAGAGGAGGAAGGAGAGAGGAGGACAAAGAAGAAAAGGAGAAAGAAGAGAAAGAAAAAGAGAAAGAAGAGGACGAGAAAGAGGAGGAAGACGAAGAGGAAGAAGCAGCAAGCAAGAAGCAGAAATGGAAGCAGCTAGGTGCGGTAATCCCAGCATTCAGCAGGTAGCAGTAAGTGCTTCTCCAGTGTTCACTGCTGACAAGCCTAGCCTACCTGAGTGTTGCAGACCAATGAGAAACTTTGATTAATACAAAAAGTTGGATGTCTCCTGGGGAATAATACCCAAAGTTGTCTCCTGGACTCCACATATATAGACTTATATGCACCTGCACACAGTACACAGAGAGATAATTGTGAAAAGCTAGAAAAATGAAATACATTCTGTTTTCAAGGAGAGTTGTGTCATTAATGGAATAGAAATTGAATTCACACACAGAGATCATTTAACAATTAACTTTTAATCAGGGATTTTCCAAAGTTGTTGGATTTTTCAGATTGTTGGAATGTACTGTGGAATGAGGTGGGTTCCTTGATCATTCCATTCTCTGAGCATATTGCAATATCCCTAGGCATCTCAGCATCTCAGTGTAGTAAATGTTCAAAATGCCACATTGAATATGGAAGAACTAAAAGGTGTGTGTGTGTAAGTGTGTGTATGTGTGTGCGTGTGTGTATCTTTATGTATGTGTGTATGTGTATATATTTGTGTGTATATACATGTGTATGTGCATGTGGGTCTGTGTGTCTAAGTGTGCACATGCATGCCTCTGTGTGTGTATGTGTGTGTGTGTGTGTGTGTGTGTGTGTTTGTGTTTGTGTGTGTGTGTGTGTGTGTTTGTGTGTGTGTGTGTGTGTGTGTGTGTGTGTGTGTGTGTGTGTGTGTGTGTGTATGTAACTGAGTGTTCTTCCTCACTATTTTCCACCATATTTGCTTGAGACCAGAACTGGAACTAGGCTGATAGTAAGTTTTAGATTTCTCTCGGCCTCTGCCCTCTACAGCAAAGAGGTTATAGAAGAATTAGGCTTTACCTGGCTTTTTATTTTTACTGGATCTTTAAATCCAAGTCCTTATGCTTCCACAGCAAGCACTCTTACTTACCAAATAATTTCCCAATCCCATTAAGAGTGTTTTAACTCTATGATTTCTAAAGTCTTGAACATGTACTCCTATTTTAAAATAGACACCGGTGTTTCTCTCAAAACCATTTAAAGAGCATTGCAGAGGCCTCCTGTTCTAAATGCAATCTTCAAAATAAACTTTTCTATTAAAATATATAAAGCATCAATCTTCAGGGTGTTTAAAATCATCATCACAAATTGTGAGGGGCTGTTAAGTCTCAGGGAGCACCTATACCTAGAAATGAGCTCATACTGGGCTACAGAAAGTTTTCTGGTGATTAAATAAAAGACAGAGTTCGTAGAGAACTTGTGAAAGATTTTCTGTCCACAGACATCTCCCCCACAAGCAACAACTCTTCCTTATAATCCTTATGATTTCTCTATGCCATTCTCTCTCTCTCTCTCTCTCTCTCTCTCTCTCTCTCTCTCTCTCTCTCTCTCTCTCTGTAAAATTAAAAAAGAAATCCCTGGCCATATATAGTTTACTTCCCCTTTCTCTGTGCATGACTCTTTCATCTGAGCCTGGATTGTTTTTCTCATTCTTTCTTACCCACAATAAAAACCATCCCCCTAATGGTGCAGCCATTTGGTAGTTTCTGCACTGTGTCCCCTTACATACAGGAATATTATCTGAAACATCACATTTTTTTTTAAAATCAGGAGGCAGTTATAAATGCTAGCTCGTGATGAGTGTTCTTTAAGAGAAGTGGTCTGAAGTAACTGAAAAAAAGAAGAAAAAATCAGCCAAAAAAAATTCTCGCTGTGTATAATTTTGGTCATTTGAGATACTGCTAAGAGTACACCCTGAGTGCATAGGCAGAGTAAATACATCAAAGAATAAAGTGGTGGAAAAATTGCTGTCTTTTATAACAGAAAGGGACTGCACATTTAGGCATCCAAACAACTCCTGGTTGAAAACAAAATGTGACCATCTCTAAAACTTCAAGCCCAAATTTATACAGACTGTTTTTCTGTCTGTTTGTCTGTCTGTCTGTCTCTTTCAGACACCTATTTTCAAAATGACATCCTATACAGATCAAAAAGCTTGTTTTAATGAGTGATGTGCTTGTTCATATTTACCGAACAATAATGAGGAAAAACAGCTAGAGACCAGCAAGCCCCAACTCCACACCCCTATCCCCTGGTGCCAATCCAACAGGTACCTCCATTTTCTATTATCATTTACAACACCTCTAAGCTTAGAGAAATTTAACTCTGAAGTGCTTTGGAGTCTGCTTCTAAGTGAAATAAAAAGAAAAGTCCAACATTACAGCCTCTGTCTTTTCTATACATCTGACAATTTCATTTAATGGAGAATGCAGAAAATAGCTGGAAATATGAAGCTAGAGGCCTGGCTCAGGAGTTAAGTTCACTTGTTTCTCCTGCAGAGGACCAAGGGGTTGGTTCCTAGCACCTATATACTGGCTTGCAACCACACCACCACCACTTTCAAGACTCTGGCCTTGCACCTTCTGATCTCTGCCGGTACCAGGTAGAGCATTTACACAGACATACACGAAGGCAAAACATTCCACATATAAAATAAGTACATTTAAAAGTAATTTTTAAAAAGCTAGCAGTGTAACTATATCCAGATGTTGGCGACAAGACTCAAACTCTATACTGACAACCAACACCAAACAAAAGGGAAATGGAGACTGTTGAACCTGTAGATGTTTTATGGGAAGGTGACTTGCCATCATTTTCTTGTGGTTACATTACTGACAACTTTTCTAGAGATTCTTGACTGGAGTCTTTGAATGAGACTTTTCCCAAATATGTAAAATTAAATAACATTAATCAAGTTTTTTAGTAACAATGTATAAATAAGTTCCAATGTAATATAAATAGAACATTTAAATTGTTATGTATATGTGCATGTGGTGTGCATACATATGACTATTTGTGTTCATGTCTGTGTGCCTAAAGTTGATCTTCCTTAATTTCTCTCCACATTATTTGCTGAAGCAGATCTTGTGAGTTACCTGGAGTTTTTCAGCTTGCCAATTTGGTCTTTAGGTGTTCCTCCTCCACATCTTGGGCATTGAGATTCCATTTAAGCTGTCATGATTGCAGCTTTTACAGGGATCCTGAGGATCCAAATATCCACCCTCTTTCATGCGTGGCAAGCATTTTGTCCACAAAGCTCTCTCCTCAGCCTGACATTTGTAGCCTTTAAAGAAATTTCATAGTCCAGATCCAAAGGAGGGATTTTTATTCATTTGTTCATGTCTACAAGTTATACAAATGTGGAGACAGGAGTGCACATTTTGGAAATGAAGAGCATAGGCCAGTTTGGCCATCTCCATCACTTTGACCTTCAGAACACTTTGATCGAAGCAACTGTTGCCTGTCAACCTCCAATAAGAAGCTTTCAGTACTGTGCTTGGAGGGTTCCAGCAAAAGCTGGAGTGGAGATCAAGAGGACAGAGAGAATAATTTTAACAATGCCAATTGTGCCCCAGAAACATTGATTTATCTGAGCTTCTTGTTTGCTCAGTTTTATTATACATCTGCAAAACATATTTCACTGTTAGCAGCTTACTTCTAGAAAATAATGATTGTTGATTGGCTATATACACTTGCTTTAATGACATCTTCATTAAAAGTCAAAGAGGGTTATTTAAATGTGTTCACATGTGTTTCATTCATTTAGAGATGTTGTCCTTAACACAAATCATGATCAAGTTAATATTTTGTAAGTAGACATGACTTATTAAGTGAGATTATCAAGACAATAGAACTTGTTAGATTAATCTAAAATATTGCCAGTTTCTTCTACCACCATGAAAATTTCTGTGTCTAGCCTGATGAGATAGATTAGTAGCTAAAGATACTTGGCACCAATCTTGTTGCCCAGAGTTCAGTCTCCAAGGTCCACATGGTAGAGAGAGAGCGAACTGACTCCCATAGGATGCTCCCTGGCTTCCTCACGTGTACTGTGGCTTGAGTGCCCGCAGACACACATATGGTACGTGGCTAAATAAAAAATATTTTTTAAAAACAAAATCATATCTGCTTCTCACTTTGTAGTCTTTCTTAGAATATGTTAAACTAAGAACAATGACTTGTTCTATTGAAGCATTTTAATCATTATTCAAAGTAATCTGTTCGATTTTCCTACTCCAACCTTTTCCACCTTTGATTTAATTAAAGCTTGTTTTCAAAGTTAAATTGTCATGTTCTGGTAAAAATTGAAGTGCTACTGCAGCCAAATAAATATTTTTCAAAAGTCACCGTGACTATTTCATGCTATCTGGGATCTCTATGAGTTATTCTTTTTGAGTTCAAAGCTTGCCATCACAGTTCAGAAATCGGGAAGAAAAAAAAAGGCATGATGAGAGAACATTCAACTATAAAGAAAGGAAGTGCAACATCCAGCAGAGTAGAGACTCTAGAAGGCAATATCTGGCAGCACCCCTTGTGTGACATTAAAGTCTACTCCTCAGAAGGGGTATAGTTTTCACAGTTTGAAAAGATCAAGAAGGCTCTTCAAAGTTTTGTCAAACTTCCCTGATTTCAAACCTTATCACATAGTAAAGTACCAAGTATCTTAGAAATATCTGTGATAGTTTGTCAAAAAAAGACATAATTAATAATTATTTTAAAATCGTCCAAAGCAAACCAATCAATTTGTGTTCCATTTCCTAATCATATTAGGTTTTGGTATTGTACCTATACTTAATGCAAACCCTATTCAAGCTGCTGCAATAGTGTGATAGAACTCAAACATTTTGAATGTTTTCATTGTTCTCTGACATTTCATTCATGTATATAATGTATCCTGCTCATACCTCTGCTCTACGCCCTTTCTCCAACTCTCTACCACCAACATCTTATCTCATTCCAAACATCATGCCCTTAAAATAAGTTAATAAATTTAACTCACTGAGTCCAATTACTGCTGCCTATGTGTACAAGATGTAGTGCCATCCATGTGGGTATAGCAGTGGCCTTACTCCTAAGGAAAACTTACTCTCTCTTCCCCATTTACAACAGGTCCTGAAAACGAATGGGGATACTTGATAAAATTTTTTTTTGATTTTTTTATTACGTATTTTCCTCAATTACATTTCCAATGCTATACCAAAAGTCCCCCATACCCCCCCACTCCCCTACCCACCCATTCCCACTTTTTGGCCCTGGCGTTCCCCTGTACTGGGGCATATAAAGTTTGCATGTCCAATGAGCCTCTCTTTCGAACTAGGTCATCTTTTGATACATATGCAGCTAGAGTCAAGAGCTCTGGGGTACTGGTTAGTTCATAATGTTGTTGCACCTACAGGGATGCAGATCTCTTTAGCTCCTTGGATACTTTCTCTAGCTCCTCCATTGGGGGCCCTGTGATCCATCCAATAGCTGACTGTGAGCATCCACTTATGTGTTTGCTAGGCCCCGGCATAGTCTTACAAGAGACAGCTATATCAGGGTCCTTTCAGCCAACTCTCACTAGTGTATACAATGGTGTCAGAGTTTAGAGGCTGATTATGGGATGGATCCCTGGATATGGCAGTCTCTAGATGGTCCATCCTTTTGTCTCAGCTCCAAACTCTGTAACTCCTTCCATGGGTGATTGTTCCCAATTCTAAGAAGGGGCAAAGTGTTCATACTTTGGTCTTCGTTCTTCTTCAATTTCATGTGTTTTGCAAATTGTATCTTATATCTCTAGTATACTAAGTTTCTGGGCTAATATCCACTTATCAGTGAGTACATATCATTTGAGTTCTTTTGTGATTGTGTTACTTCACTCAGGATGATGCCCTCCAGGTCCAACCATTTGCCTAGGAATTTTATAAATTCATTCCTTTTAATAGCTGAGTAGTACTCCATTTTGTAAATGTACCACATTTTTTTGTATCCATTCCTCTGTTGAGGGGCATGCAATTTTTAACAGGTGTCATGTTGTGTAAGTAACTTAGCTACTGAGAGTTCATGAGCACAATAATCCTATCATTTCCAGAAGATAATCATGCCACAGGACTCATCCTCATTCTCAGGCTTTTAGAATATTTTATTTTATGTCTTCTCCTGTAGACTATTCTCTGAGTACTATGGCATAGTCTCATCTAGAGCTCAGATCACTGACTCTTATAATCAGCACTTGAGACAAAAACCTACATTAACCACTACCCACTGCAGAGTTTATCGGACCAAGGGAACATCACAAGCCATTCTGGTGTGTAGAGAACTGAGTTTGAATGTGATGGACACACCCACATCACTTCTGATATTTTGTAGTGAATTGTTATTACTCCAAAGTAGAATAAAAATACATAATTTATAGAATCTTGATGAAATATACTGTCTTTAATAATATGAGGAACAAACACCATGGCTTGCAAGATAACCGAGCAGTTAACAGTACTTGGTACTCTTGCATAGGACCTGAGTTTAGTTCTTAGCACTCACACTGGGCAGCTCACAACTACCTCAACTCCAGCTCAAGGTGATACAACATCCCCGGCTGAATTCAATGGACACTGCACTCACATGCATATACACATGCCACACATCATACAAATTTTCAAAAAGAAAAGGCAGAAAACAAAAAATAATGAATACAATGGAATACCCAAACTAAATGATTGATAGTTAGTGGTTTTCTAGACAATTGTTGTGAGGATGATTTTGCATCCTCTGATCTAATGTCAGTGGGAAATAATAATATAAAGACTGAGATCTAAAAATGAGCATCAATATTATACCTTTAAAGATCCTTCATCAATAGCAAAAAGCTTCACATAACTTCTTAGTTAAATAGCCATTCCCTTCTTTTTATGCCTTGGTTAAAACTTGCCCTCCTTGTAGTTGAGAGATGTAGAATCTCTCTCTCTCTCTCTCTCTCTCTCTCTCTCTCTCTCTCTCTCTCTCTCTCTCTCCCTCCCTCCATCCCTCTCTCTCTCTTTCAGTATGAGTCACACATGAATGTGATGTGAGAAAATAACCTTGGTTGTCTTTTGTCAGGTGCCTTCCAGCTTTAATTTGAGACAGAATTTCTCAGTGGCTTGGGACTTCATCAAGTAGACTAGGTTAGCTGCTCAGTTATACCTAGGGGTCCGCCTATTTTTCTCTGCCTCTGATCATAACTGTTTCTGGAATTTTAAAAATATATCATTTCCTGTTCTTCCCATTGGTTCTGAAGAAAAAACTCAGGACCTCATGCTTACAAGACAAGGACAATATTGAGTTAGCCATTTCCTTTCCCAATTGTTTGTAATAAAATTGATTTATATGCAACCCAATAGCTCCTGGTCCCAAAACCTAACATTGACACCAGAAGCATGTGAGATACATGTCTTTTTCTTTTAGGTCACCAATACACCTCTGTGCTCTATAGTATTTTCCTTTAATTTAAACATTGCCTCTGTGAAGTAAAAGGAGACTGGCACAACACAGAAGGCAAACAGAATATTCCATGTGGCAAGAAAAACCTTGCAGTATTCAGGAGTCCCCATCTTTATCTTGATAGGTGTAGTGAACAACTGCTAGGTGACAATGCCTTGGACAATAGGGAGTCTCAAACTGTGGAGCCCCTGCAAGCTGTGTAGGCTTGTCGATTTGACAAATAGTCACCCATATTGGGTTGTGATATCTTAGCTAGGACTTCTATTGCTGTGATAAAACAGCACAAAAAGAAGCAACTTGCAGAAGAAATGGTTTATTTCATCTTACTATTCTTGGGTCATACTGAGGTGGGGGAAAGTCATGACAAGAATCCAGGCAGGAACTTAGGAGAAGAAACTGAAGCAGAAGCCATGGAAGAATCTTACTTTCTGGCTTGTTTCTCATGGCTTTCTCAGCCTGCTTTCTTATTGTGTAGCAACAGCCATACCATGTGGCACACAAGCACCTGTACATCCAGCTCCAAAGAATCCAATACCCTTTTCTGGTCACCATAAGAATCTTGACACATACGTACTTATCCACACACAAATAAGCACTTATACTATAAATTGAAACCTTTTTTTCAAACCAGAGCCTACAGCCCTTCCTTTTTATTACATTGTGGTAAGGTAGCTTGGATATATTAGCTTTGAAAATAGTTTTCAGGTAGGATTTCTATGCAACATTTTCCTCTGTTCTACTTCCATTAGCAAGGCTACTTCAAGGGCAAATAATAATTATGACTTTGACACCATTTTGCTTCCCTGGTTAGCTATGAGAATAATTCCACAGCAGGCCCTAATTCCCTTGTCAGTTTCTTCTACTTTTAATTTCCTAATTTAATGAACTCCAGGAGAGGCTCTGACTTTAACAGCATCCTTCCCACAATGATTTAGTTTTGCTTTTCAAAAAGAAAAAAAAACACTTCTAAATAAGACATTCTAAATAAGACATTTATTAAGAATAATATAATGTACATTAGAATTCTTAAGAATAGTCATGAAAAGTGTTCTTATTTTTTCAAATTATACCTCTATATTCCCATCAACAGATGAATGGATAATAGAAATACAGTACATTTACACAATAGAACTTTATTAAGTCATGAAGAAAACTTAAGTTATAAAAAAAATGGATGGAACTACAAAATATTATATTAGGAAATGTAACCCACACTCAGACTAAAAACTACTATTCCTTCTGTCTTTTATGCAGATCCTAGCTCCTAACTGAATATGTGCATCCAGGTGGGAGTCAATGTAACAAAGTCCAGAACACTGTAAATAGAATCATGAGAGTTGAAAAGGGAGGCTCTACAAGACTTTAAAGAGGAACTGGGGAAGGCAGTAGAACACATTCAATAGCAAAGGAAAAAAAATACTTGGCACAAATAGCAGGGTCGAAAAGGTTAAGGGGTACCAGGGCTGGTAGCCCATCAAAATGAAGCATGTGTGACAAGGAGTTTTAGAACATGTTTCGTTATCAGTTAGCATATAAATGAAACAAAATTATTTGTTTTTTAAATCCTCAGAATATGTCTACCATATAGTGTAGCAACAACCTCGCCACTGGCTATGCATTGAAGAGAAATAAATTCAATCCATAGAGATGGTTTGCTCCTGGGCTTTATGCTATACATGACAGGCAAGAGAAAGCATATACCTGTACAAAGTAGTGAGAGAGCAATTGAAAGCCAGTTCAAACTGTGAAAGATCTACAAACAAACCCATATAGGCAAAGCTTTCATCATTGAGGTTTTTTGAAAAGTAGCAACATATTATGATTAAGGTGTGGTAGGTACTTTGCATTCACAGGGTCATTTCAAAGCACAGTAATTTAACACATAGCAAGTCTTTGTTGAGTGGGACATCTGACCCACCAAAGAAAAAGAACCATCCATCCAATAGGCACATTTCTAAAGAAAGAAAACTTTGCATGGTGAAAGAAAAAGTAAATCTAATGAAAAGCAATAAAATGGGACTGATCACATTCAGATTCCTAGTTCACATACAAGTCATACTGAATCTGAGAAATGCCTCAAAGCCAGATGTGTTGGTGAATATACTTCATCCCAGCACTCGGGAGGCAGAGGTAGGTAGATGGCAGTGAGTCTGAGACCAGCCTGGCAGAGTACTACTATCAACTGCTGAGCCATGTCTGCAGATCTGAGACCTAGTCTTTCATGTTGCATTTTGACAGTTATAATCTATAATATTTAACACTTCTGTTTATTCTTGAGTTGGTATCATTGTGATCAATTGCATAAGCACTATGAAGAGTGGCGTCCACTGTGAGTTGGGAATGCTACCCATTTCTGTGTGTTGCTATGAAACTAAGAGGGGAAATGAACAGCAGGCAGCAGTGGCTTTTCAGTGAACACTGGCTACTGGCAGTGTCTTTGCTGATGACCTGCTTGATGTTTGAATTTCTAATCCTAAATCAATTCCTAGTAGATGACCTTGAGAACATATTAGCTTTATCGATGTTTCTTACAGAAATAACTGATATTTCATATGTAAATAGAAAACTTTTTCTGAATGTAATGATAGCTGTTTAATACCAAACATAGGGAGGAATAGTCAGAAGAGAGTAAAGGGGGGCGGGGGGAATCAGCTCCAGATGTTCTGTTCTCAATTGGAATTCTAGGTGCATTCCTTGTCCAGGGTATTGTGCCCTTCCCTCAGAAATGTCTCTATCACAGTTGTCGTTCTTCAGTTATCCTCTCTCTCTCTCTCTCTCTCTCCCTCTCTCTCCCTCTCTCTCTCTCTCTCTCTCTCTCACTGTGTGTGTGTGTGTGTGCGCATGGGTACACTCATGGCATGTGAGCAAGCTACATGGAGGTCAAAGGACAAGCTCAGGTGTTTGTTCTACCGTTTACCTTTCTTGAGAGTGTGTCTCTTGTGCAGTACTGAACGCTCCAAATGAACTGTCCAGATAAGTTTTCTAGAATTATCTTGTCTCCCTGTTTCTCTCTCCCATCTGCCAGATGAGTGTTACCAAATGCTACGTCCCATGTATCATGTGGATCTGAACATGGATCTCATGCCTGTGCAGGAAGTGCTCTATCCACTCAGCTACCTTCTCGTTTTTTTTTTTTTTCTAAATAAGTTCAATCCCATGGGCATTACTTACTTAAGTCGATTGGTAATTATAAACTAATATAAGGCCTAGACTATGCTATCAAAGCAGTGAACTTGCATATGTAAAGCCCAACCAACTCTGTTTTGGAGAAGAAGCTCCATTTTGTGCAAAGGAGCTAAACTGCAATTCCAGAAGAAAAACTACAAACTCCACTTGAGATAACATCCTATGGAAACCCCCTTTAGCAACATCCAGTAGGCTACAACAGCAGACTCATGATACATATAGAGAACCTAAAACATCCTGCAGAAAATGATAACTCAACAATCCTCGTTGTCAGATGGCTTTGCATCTGTGTTTGGTTCCTACAGATTATACACCAGAAATGCAGTTTTTAAAATACTAACTTTCTGACCTGTATGGAAATTCCCCAACTGCTGTAACCACAATAAATACCCTGCACTACTAGACTCGACGTTCTCACTTCTGACTTGCTGTGAGGTTGATGGTGAAAGTTCTTGCTTGTGAGTTTGTAATAATACCCTTAAGTATTTGCATCAAAATTGGCTCCTCTGTGGTCTTTGGGGTCCCTGCACTTTAGGCATAACATATAAAAGGACTGCTGTATTTCAGTCTGTAATTTTCCCAAAACCCAACTGCTGTTTAAAACACACTTTCTCTTTAAGCTTTCACCCTTACCTGAATAAAAATAGCATATATACTGAGACATAGAACTTTTGTGTATTTTTTTAAACCTGGAGAAAATTAGACCTAAATACAAGAATTAAAACATTTTGGTTAACAGCTTTGGCTTTAATAAACGCCTTAAATGTGCTCGCTCTCTCTCTCTTTTTCTCTCTCTCTGTCTCTTTCACACACACACACACACACACACACACACACACACACGTTTAATACCAAACTCTGGCATATGTGTGTGTGTGTGTGTGTGTGTGTGTGTGTGTGTGTGTGTGTGTGTGTAGACATAGGCCTAGGTTTGTAAATGTAACGAGGAAAAAAAGCACAGCATTAAAAATGTACAGCATTAGAGAAATCACTCAACCTTAAGTTTTATACAAAATGTATTTCTATAGGTAAAGCAGAATATGATAATTTGTATAGGAAAATCCAAAGTTCAAGTAAAACTGTTCCTTGTTTAAGGCCAGAACATGGATGGACTCCATCAGATTTATCCTTCAGAAAGTTCATCATAGAGAATCAAATAGGAAGAAGGCCACACCCTACAAACCAGAACTGATCTCTCTAAGAAGAGAATAAGTTAAGAATCACAATGGCACACTGATCCATTAGGACACTGAAACAACTCAGCTGAAACTCAACTAAGATATAAGCAGTGATGTCTGCTGTAATCAAATCCACAAGGCTATAGGTCAACAGCCTATGGAAATCAGGTTAAAAAAGGTGCAATTATCCAAACCATTTAAGTAATAGTCATTCCTTAGACATACTCTCACCTGTCATGGCCAAATGTCATATAACTTAATCAACAGCTCATTGGACATTAAATTGGGATTTCTGGTAAAGCTTAGATCATAGTGACTATTAAATGTTGGTCTATGTATATTATTAGAAAAAAAGAAAGCATTTCTGAATAAAATAGAAAGATAGCTGCCTTATTAGATAGCATTAACCCTCTAATTTATGACATAATGCACTCTGTTTGTGGGGATCTATTTAAGCCCTCTTCACACATTATTAGTGCATGTCATTTAATGAATGCTGTGTAGTCAGGGCAGGAGAGGGTTGTATTTATAGACAAAGGGCCTATGTTCTAACAATTTTCAATATTAGTTTCCTCAGTATTAGTCAGAAGATAAGACTGCCCAGTGCCTAACACCTGATATACTTAGGCAGAGATAGCAACATGTATAAACCTGAGAACTTGAAGTAGCTTGGAATGGGACTGACAGGAGATGACTTGACAGCTAACAGTACTTGCTCTTCTTACAAAAGGCTGGAACTCAGTTCCTAAAGGCTATGTGTGCTGGCTCAGTATTGCCAGGAATTACAGCACCAGAGGATCTAACAACATCTTCAGCTTTCACTAGCATATGCACACACACACACACACACACACACACACACACACACACACACACATTTTAATTAAAGAGAGAGAGGAGAATAGCTTGTAATATTTTCAGTCATCATTGACCATTGTCTTAGCACCAACCTGAAGGTGGGAACCACTCCCACCATTTTCCTAATCTCTTATAGTTTGTTAGAGGTTTCTTCATCCAGTCTGGATTTGCTAATTAGTGACCCTGGGAAAAACCTGGGCTAAGCATAGAGATCTCAACACACTTCCTTTTCACTCTCTAATGCTGTCTCTAGTACATAGTCCTCTTCTTCTTCTTACTTGTGTTTCATTTTCTCAACCATACAATTTACACTTCAATTAGCCCCCATTGATATAGGTTGAAGAGACTTAGAGCTAAGATTTGGGGGATTTGGGGTTCAAGAAGGAGTTCTGGAATAAGAGGATTATGATAAGCATTCTTCCCCTGTGGCTGAATTCAGAGATCAACAGAGAACCTGCAGACAGCTACCAGGGTGGCAGGAGAGACATATCTCCAGTATGAATGAGGGTGTTAGGGGAAGTGTACTATGTCAGCTCATGATGACAGCCTTACTCTCCAGTCTCAGCACCATTTAAAACTCTCATTAATAATTCAGGTCAGTCACATCTCCTCTTTACATTTCCTTAGGGAATACTTGGAGGGTTTCTTAGGTTGTTGGAAACGAGAGAGGGAAGAAGTGTTTCAAACAATTGTAAATTACAATGGAGATTTAAAACCAAAGAGTGGAAATAAGTTGTTTACAATGGTAAGTATGTGTAGAACTTTGATGACTCCTCCTGTTTACTACTGTCATTGTCTTTGTTGTCATCTTTGTCCTTGTTCTCATCATCATTATCATCACCATCATCGTGCTGGGAATTGAACTCAGGATCTTACACATGCTCCACATGCACTCTACCACTGAGGTAGGTCCCCAGCCTCATTTCTATGATTTATTTTTTAGATTTTAATTTTAGAATTAAATAGTTTGTCTATATAAGTGTCTCTGTGAATATGTACAAGCATGAGCAGGTATCCTTGGAATACATAAAAGAGCAGGGGATTTTCTGGACTTGTAATTACGGGTAGTTGTGAGTGATCTGACGTGGGTATTGGGAATTGAACTCTGGTCCCCGAAAAGAGCAGCGGGTGTTTTTAAATACAGAGCTATCTCTCCAGTCTTCAGCTTCTATTATTCCCAGTGGTCTTCCCCACAACAACTACACAGACTAGTATTTCCAAAACCACTGGAAAGAAGACCTGACATAAGTGTTCAGAAGTTACTCAATTCCCTATTGGCTTTCAATCTTTTGTTAATCTTGGAGACCTGAAATCCCACCTTCTGGGACAATGTCCATTGTACTCAATTTTACCATAGATTTTTATGATTTTGACCCTTGTTTAAAATTCAGATCACAATTTGTCATAAAAGCCACTTCCGTCACTATTATCCACTAGCTAATTCTATGAGTTATGAGAATGGACTTGTCTAAGAAAATATGTGATCTCAATACAGATTAAGGGTTTTCAAGTAAATATTAAGGTTGTCAATACATACTACCAAATTTACAAAGTTAGAATGTAAGTTGTAAATGAGGAGGACACATTAAACAGTATTTTCTTTCTGTAAACTTCTCCAAGAACCAAAACCAATAATGCCAAGATCTGTGAGCCAAGACCATTGACATACCACATGGCCTCACAACTGACCCATTTGTGCTTTCTTTCAGTCATGATTTCCTACAAGGAGCATCACCTTGACACAATCTAGAGTCACCTGGGCAGAGAAAGATTCTCTTGGTCAGTCTGACCTGTGTCAGTGCCTGGCAGAGATTTGTTTATGACCCAGCTTAAAAGTGGGCAGTGCCTTTCCCTGACTTTGAGTGTTAGACAATATGAAAGAAAAACAGAGCTGAGTACAGTATGCATCCATTTCCTTTCTATGTGGATATAATGTGTTGATACAAGCTCTTGTCTTGACATCCCTCAGTGATGGAACTATAAACTGAGAAGGCTGCTTCATCACAGGAAATAAAGACTATCTCCATGTATTTCTGTTCCATTCTTTTCATCTTTTCTGTTTATTCATGTTTGTATGTGGCTTGATATGATCCTTGTTACTTCTTTTAGCAAAAAAATCCTTTTAATCTTGATATCTACCACCAAGTTAAGATCTATTTCATAGCATATTGAAATTATAAAATCTATCTCACCAGGTGTTATTAAGATTCTTATTGATCAGAGATAAGGAAGCCAGCATGCTCAGGCTCTCTGTAAATAACTGCATTACAAAAAAGTGTTCAGCAGTCAGTTTCTCTGAGTTCCTCGTCTATGTACATAGTCAACCTCTATTGGAGGATAAATATTCAGAAAAATGTTTGTTCTTGTATATGTATAATTTTTCTAAAGATTCTCTAAACTGTCATGATTGTAACAACTTACAGACATTTACCCAATATCTTGTATTTTAATCTAGAAATGACTTATATTAATTATTAGTTATATGAAGATATGAAAATACAATTCCATTTTGTTTTCTTAAATATGTGTGTATAGCTGTGCATGTATGATGTGTGTTCAAGTGTAGGAATGTCATTGCCACAGCTGCCCTTTATTGACGTCAGAGGGTAGATATGCAAAGTGCCTCACTACCATGTCTAGCTTAACATCCAGTCCTGGGATCTGAACTCAGGTCCATACTTTTGCATGGCAAGTGCTTTACCCTACTCATGATGCCACTTTAGATAAAGGACTTGTTCAAGGAGAGATGTTTGGAAACCTCAGACAAACTTCTAAGCAGAGCTTTACAGATTCAGTGAGATCACTGTGATTAGATGGGAGACCCATAAAGTCAGTTTCTGCTCCTGAAGCAAGCAAGAAAACCTGCTTCTGTGAAACAGTCCTAAGTAGAAAGCACATGGTGAATAGAATAAAGAAGAAAAGAAGTAAACCTACCCACTGTCTTTAGGGATTATTCAAACAGTGAGTACACAGTCATACACAGCCCATGCCTACTGTCACTCTAGTGTTTGATCAGCTTAAAGGATCAACATCTCTAAAGAGTTTAACTGGAAACTCAACTATTGCCTAAAGTTAATTAAAGCAGGTTAGTTATAGTAATAAACAACTGTTTTAAATATACCATTTAGTTAGTTTTTTAAAATTTTTTATTAGGTATTTATTTCATTTACATTTCCAGTGCTATCCCAAAAGTCCTCCACACCCTACCCCCCCCCATACTCCCACCCACCCACTCCCACTTCTTGGCCCTGGCATTCCCCTCTACTGAGGCATATAAAGTTTGCACAACCAATGGGCCTCTCTTTCCACTGATGGCCGACAAGGTCATCTTCTGAGACATATGCAGCTAGAGACACGAGCTCCAGGGGGTACTGGTTAGTTCATATTGTTGTTCCACCTATAGGGTTGCAGATGCCCCCAGCTCCTTGGGTACTTTCCTAGCTCCTCCATTGGGGGCCCTGTGATCCATCCAATAGCTGACTGTGAGCATCCACTTCTGTATTTGCCAGGCACTGGCATAGCCTCACAAGATTGAATCTCTCTCTCTCTCTCTCTCTCTCTCTCTCTCTCTCTCTCTCTTTCTCACACACACACACACACACACACACACACACACACACACACACACACACACACAAACACTCCCTTGCTCATGCACCCCTTCCTTCACTGAGTAACACTGTAAGAAAGATGATACACACACACACACAAGGCTGTACAGCTAAGGATAACTCTGAACTCCTAATCTTTCTACTTTTACTTCCCCAGCATATGACTAGAGGAATGTACCACCATACGAAGTTTACATTATGCTATATGTGGAACCCAGGCTTCATGTATACTAGTAAAGCATCCAGCTGTCCTAGACACATCTCCATGCCCCTTCTGTATTTCTAAATGGCTGTAAGAAGCCCAACTCAAATGTCAAATATATGTTTTAGTAGATGTGGACATAACATCTCTGAATTTTTCACTAGCTTTTTTTGTAATAGTAAGCATTATAGTTATTATTTTAAACACAGTAATTAAATAAAAGGGAAACTTCATAATATTCTTCTGTGTATACCTACAGCATTAATTATTTCACATATTACATGTTTAAGATTGATCTATTGCCTCAAAAAATGAGCCTGAGAACAAACAAGAGTTTTATTCTTGGGCAGAATGAAATTACCAAAACCTACTCTTTGATTCCCAATAAAGCACTTTTACTAAAAAAAATCGATATATTTTAGAAGAAATTGCTCACTATCCAAATTCTTTCCTTTGTTTTTTGGCTTTTAAGAAATCACTAAAATCCTCCTTATGCACACGTTTTTACCAGTCTTCCATCTCTGCTCAATGTTGTGACTTCCTCCATGACTTCTGTCAGATTTAATCATGACTAGAAATTCATTGTTTCAAGCTGCACTTCCAGCAGAGGCATGAGAGAGTCTTTGCTGTCCAGGATTTGTATTTCTCACAGTTTTACACATTTCTTTTGGTATAGATCTGCATAGATGGCTTTCTTTACTCCATGTCATAGAAGTAGCATCCTGCTTCATTCCTATAATCAGCATGGGTTTCCTTCCTTTTTATGCCACCACTACTTAATTCAACACCAACAAAATTGAACTGGGTCAATATAATAATTCACCATTCATTGTGTTACTAATCATGGTACTGCTATCTTTGATATCATATATACTTATATGTGCTAGCATATATGTGTGTACTTGCTGGTGTTTGCATTAAGTATGTGTGTGTCATGTTTATATCTAACATTATTTTACATATATGCACACAGAGGCCAGAGTTTGATCTCTTGGGTTTTCTCACTTCCACTTCCACCTTAGTTTCTGAGACACTGACTTATCAAACCTGAACTGTAACATGACTGTTACATAGATGCTAGGGGTCCAAACTCATGTCCTCATGTATGTGTGGTGGGCACTTTTCAGACTAAGTCTTCTCCACAGCTTTAACTTCTGTGGCTTTGATTCACAAGTGAAACTGACATTCACCAGGGAAGCCTGCAATTACAGTCACAAGAAGTCCCTAAAGAGAAATGACCTATGAGAAAAAAAGAAAGCTAGAGTAGACAAGTGAATCTCAAACCAGGAGTCATTTCTGAATGAAAAAAAAGGTGGGATGTGGCTAACAGCCAAGCACTTAACACATCTGCCAGCCTTTTTCCTGTGGGACACATAGCTGAGTCCCAGAGACAGAAAATTGCACCGAAGCATAAAAGAAAATAAAAAGCTAAGAGCTGCTTTACAGAAATATCTAAAAGGATCCTGAAAGCACAGGGCAATGCTTTACAGTGACTAGAGAGTGACTATGACCTCCTAGGGAGACTGCATCAGCACCTAGAAGAGATACATAAAGAGCTAAGTGCATTAGTACCGCACATAACTGTGTTGCAATGAGCATGCGCAATCACTGCCTCCTGCTGATAGCAAAAGGGACATGGCTTCCTTCAAAGTTCATCTTGATTTCCAACTTGCTAAGTTTGGAATCATCTAAAAGACACATCTACAGCGGTGTCTGTGAAGATGTTTCCAGAGAGTTTTGAGGGGAGGAGACATATGCTGAATGTGGACAACCCCATTCATGGGCTGGGGACTCAGGCTGAATAAAAAGGAAAAATGAGAAAGCCAAGCACCAGCATTTCCCTCTGCTTCCTAACTGACACTCAATGAGATACACTGCCTTATGCACCCAAAGTTAATCATTCCATACCATGATGGACTGACTGTGCCCTTGACCTGTGAGCCAAAATAAGCCCCAATTCCTTCCAAATGCTTTTGTCAAATATTTTGCCATGGAACCAAGAAATGTATCCAAAGTGACTTAATATAGTAAGTCTGGGTAGAACTTGATCCAGAGGATGAAATTTATAAGAAGGCTACATAACCTTCACTACACAGTAGACATAAGACCATGGGAATATACAGAACTGCGCTACACCTTTGCCTCATTTTCACATATATATTTTACACAGACTCAGTGTTCTTTGCAGGTACTTAATATATTCCTCCCAGCCTTCAACACCATCCTCCTTAAAAACTTGTATGGCCCCCTGTTTCCTAGCATGTGCACCCATTTTCCTATGTAGGGTTTCACCCTAGCTCCCTGGTATTGCAAGAACTAAAAGACAAATACTTCTAGAGCAAGTAGGGCAAGGTCAGAAACCTCTTTTCTTCTCCTAGATAGGATCACAGCATGACCCCGGCTTGCAGCTCTTGTTGTTACCATCTATTATATTCTCTACTCACTTTCAATAAGCCTTAATTTGTTCAGTTTGGGGATCATATGATTATCTTACATAGATACTGCTCAAGAATTAAACAGCTACCATATAAGGTGTTTTTTTTCATTCACTGTTAAATTTTTCGATCATAGGACACATCAACACAATCTCCTGGGAACCCTATCTCTCTTACCATGTAACTGGCATGTATATACACTAATAACCTAGAATGTGTGTGTGTGTGTGTGTGTGTGTGTGTGTTTGTATGTATACAAGTGTATATACATATTTGTTGTATGCATATATATGTATGTATGTATACATATATATATATATATTCACATGCACATACTCTCTCTCTCTCTCTCTCTGTGTGTGTGTGTGTGTGTGTGTGTGTGTGTGTGTGTGTGTGTGTGTGTATGTTGACTATAAAAATTTGTAGTTCTATGGACAGGACATCTAGACTTGTTACATTTATACTCTAAAACAAAGTCACACAATACTTGAGCTCTCTTTTCATGTCTCTTGATTTTTAACTTCTTTTCATTAACTTGCATAAGTCATTACCAACCATCAGCAATTTCTATAGAGCTGATGAAAATTTGCATGTCTCCTCTCATGCAAGGATGTATGTGTGTAGCAGACAGCTTGTGAGATTTCTCCCCTCCACCTACCATGTGGGTGGAGGGGACTGATTGTCAAACTTGTTTGCAGTTGCCTCTACCCACAGAACCATCTTATAATCTCATTAGTTTTAATTAAGAGACCATAATCAACTAGCTCCAAGAGGTAAACTTTCATGTAGTATAAGAAACAGATGTATATTGAATAGAGAGGCTGAAAGATGCTCATTTTAAAACAAACTAATTTTAGAATAGAGAATCAACTTTTATATTTAATGATATTCAAAACCTCCCTCTTGTTAAATGATTTACTGGAGTGATTGTGTTTTCTACTGTCCCCAGTTATTCACAGGACTATTGCAGTTCTACTGTACTATGTAATACACTATGTAAACAAACACAAGGAAAACAGTCATCTGTTCATCTCATTATATGATGAAAAACCCAACATGTGTTCATGCAAAAAGCTTTGGACAGATCAGGAATTCATGGCACATACCTAAGCATGTGAAAGCCATATACAGAAAACCAACAAACAACATCAAATGAAATGGAGAGAAAGTCAAAGCAATCCCATTAAAATCAGGGACAAGACAAGGCTGCCAACTCTCTTCCTTCCTATACAATATAGTACTTGAAGTTCCAGCTAGAGCAATAAGAGAACAAAAAGAGATCAATGGGGATATGTATTAGAAAGGAAGAAGTCAAGGTGTAACTGTTTGTAGATAAGATACATAAATGACCCCCAAAATTCTAACAGAAAACCACTACATCTGATGAACAACTTAATCAAAGTGCCAGGATAAAAAATTAACTAAAATAAATCAGTAGGTTTCCTTTATATATATTATAAACAGGCTGTGAAAGAAATCAGGTAAATACTACCTTCACAATAGCCACAAATAATATAAACTATTTTTGTGTAATTGTAACCATTCAAGTGAAAGATCTATATGACAAGAATTCCAAGAAATTCGAGAATACCTCAGAAAACTGAAATACCCCCTATGCTCATGGATTGATAAGAATACCAAAAGCAATCTACAGATTCAATGCAATCTCCATCAAAATTCCAACACAATTCTTCACAGACATGGAAAAAACAATTTTCAACTTCATATCCCAGGATAGCCTGAACAATTCTCAACAATAAAAGGTCTTCTGAGGGAATCACCATTCCTGACCTCAAGCTGTGCAACAAAGCAATAGTGATGAAGACCACACGGTACTGGTACAGAGACAGACAAATTGATCAAAGGAATAGAATTGGAGAGCCAGAAATAAATGCAGACACGGATGGACACTTAACCTTTGACAATAAAGTCAAAAGCATAAAGTAGATAAAAGAAAGCTTCTTCAATAAACTGTGCTATTCTAACTGATGGTCTGCATGTAGAAAACTGAAAATTGATCCATATTTATCATTTTGCACAAAGTGCAATTCCAAGTGGATCAAGGACCTCAACATAAAACCAGATACGCTGATTCTAATAGAAGACAAAGAGGGAAAGAGCCTCGAACTCATTGGTATCAGGGAAATTTTCTTGAACAGAACATCAATGGTTCAAGCTCTAAGATGAAAGTCTTAGGCAAATGGATCAATTATATAATCCTGCGTGAGGTAACCCAATCACAAAAGAACACACATGGTATGCACTCACTGACAAGTGGATATTAGCCCAAAAGCTTGGAATACCCAAGATACAATTCACTGACCACATGAAGCTCAAGAAGGAGGAAAACCAAAGTGTGGGTGTTTTGGTCCTTCTTAGAAGGGGGAACAAAATACTCATGGAAGAAAATACACAGACAAAGCGTGGAGCAGAGACTAAATGAAAGGCCATCCAGGTACTGCCTCATCTGGGGATCCATACCATATGCAGTCATCAAACTCAGACACTACTGTGGATGCCCAGAAGTGTATGCTGACAGGAACATGATATAGCTGTCTCCTGAGAGGTTCTGCCAGAGTCTGACAAATACATAGATGGATGCTCACAGCCTACCCCATGGACTGAGCACAGGGTCCCCAATGAAGAAATTAGAGAAAGACTGAAGGATCTGAAGGGGTTTGCAAACCCATAGGAAGAAAAATATCAACCAACCAGACTCCCCCTCCCCAGAGATCCCAGGAACTAAACCAGCAACCAAGGAGTACACATGGAGAAACCCATGGCTCCAGCCACATATGTAGCAGAGAATGGCCTTGTTGGGCATCAATGAGAGGAGAGACCCTTGGTCCTATGAAGGCTCTATGCCCTGGTGTAGGGGTATGAAAGGTGGGGAGGCAGGAGTGGATGGGTGAGTGGGGGAACACACTGGTAGAAGCAGAGGGAAGGGGGATGATATACAGAGTTTCAGAGGGGAACTGGGAAAGGAGATAATATTTGAAATGTAAATAAAAAAATATCCAATAAAAGAAAAAAAAGAGTTGATATCAGATGTCATGAAACTGAAAATCTTCTGCAAAACAAAGAACACCATCAATAGGAATAATCAACAACCTACAGATTGGGAAAAATGTTCACTAACCATACATCTGTGAGAGAGTGCTAATATCCAAAATATATAAAAAACTCAAAATGCTAACTTCCAGAAAACCAAATAACCCAATTTAAAAATGGAGTACAGAACTAAATGGAGAATTCTCAGCAGAGAAATCTCGAATGACTCAGAAACATTTAAAGAAATGTTCAACACCCTTAGTTATCAGGGAAATGCAAATCAAATGTAACCTGAGATTCCATCTTATACTAACCAGAACAGCTAAGATCTAAAACGTGAGGATGTGGTGAAAGAGGAATGCTCCTTCATTGCTGGTGAGATTTGCAAATTGGTACAACTACTCTGGAAATCAATCTTGTTGTTTCTCAGAAAATTTAAATAGTTTTACCTGAATACCCATGTATATCACTCCTAGGCATATACTCAAAGGATGCCACACAATATCACAAGGACACTTGCTCCATTGTGTTTAGAGTAGCCTTATTTACAATAGCCAGAAACTGGAAACAACCCAGATGTCCCTCAACTGAAGAGTAGATTCAGAAAATGTGGTAATGTGATTCATTTACACAATGGAATATTATTCAGCTATTAAAAATGAAGAAATCATGAATTTTCAGGCAAATGGATGGAACTAGAAAATATTATCCTGAATGAGGTAATCTAGGCCCAAAAACGCATTCATGGTATGTACTCACTGATAAGTGGATATTAGCCCCAAAGGACAAAATACCTAGGATACAACTCACAGACCATAAGAAGTTTAACAAATAGGAAGGCCAGGGGAAACAAAATAATTGTGGGAGTCAGAGGGAGGGAGGAACCTAGGTGTGAGAGGGGAGAGAAGTTGAAAAGAGGAACAGGATCAGGTATAGGGGAGAGAAGAGAGAAGACCAGAGGACCAGTTGAATGAATGACAATAAGCAGCCTCTGGGGGTGAGAGGTGGGAGGACCCTCTAGAAAATACTAGAGACCTGGGAGGTGATTAACTCTTAGGACTCAATAGGGGTGCCCTTAGCCAAAATGCCCAACAGTAGGGAGATGGAACTCACAGAGTCCACCTCCAGTACATAGACAGAGCTTCAATTGGAAGGTTGGAGTTACCAACCCACAGTCAACATTTCTGACTGAGAATTCTTCCTGTCTAAGAGAACTGCAGGGATAAAAATGGAGATGAGACTGAAGGAAAGATGGCCCAGTAACTGGCCCAACATGGGATTCATCTCATTGGGGAGTGGGACACCAAAGCCTGAATCTGTTGCTGATGTTATGATGTGCTTATCGACAGGATCCTAACGTGGATGTCCTCTGAGAGGTCCTACTAGCAGCTAACTGAGATAGATGAAGATTCTCACAGACAAGCATTAGACAGGCAGAAGTCTGGACCCCTATGGAAGAGTTAGGGGAGGCACTGAAGAAACTGAAAGGGATGGCAACCCCATAGGAAGACCAATCATGTCAACTAACCTGGAATCCTGAGAGAGACTAATGAACCTATCAAAGAGCATACACATGAGTTCATCTGAGGCCCCAGGGAACATGTAGCACAAGGCTTCTTTGTCTGGCCTCACCTGGAGAGGATGAGCCTAACCCTGTAAAGAATTGATGTCCCGGGATTGGGGGATACCTGCGTGGGTACCCTCTCAGAGGTAAAGGTAGGGTAGGGGAGTTGGAGGAAGAAGTGTGTGAAGGTGGATTGGAAGGGGACAACCTTTCAGATATAAATAAATAAAATAATTATTTAATTAAAAAATAAAAATAAACAACCACCCACAGCTGAAGAAGAACCTACTACTATTTCTTTCACAGACCACTATAATCCCCAAATTCACGCTAAATCTATACAGTTACACCCAGAGGTGAGTGAAGCTCACACCCCAAATCAACAATCTTCTGGTCAAAGTACAGAGAACAATTGAGAGGTGGGATATCCAGCCCCACCACTGATGGGTCTAGAACACAATTCCTGTACCTAAGTCTCAGAGAATATCATAGAAGAGAGAATAGGAAGATTGTAAGAGCTAGAGAACCAGGACATCTTCTACCAGAGTCTTCTCCTTATGACAGGAGACTTGCACTCAGGAACTTTCAGCAAATTGATCCTAACCAGGATCTGAATAATGACAATCCCAATTGACATGCCAATGTTGATGGGAAAAGCTCACTGGGCAGAACCCTTAAGTGAAGAGCTACAAGCACGTAACAAGTGCTGAGAGAAGAATCGAAAACCAAATATAAGCCCTCAAAGCATACACATAATCAACACTAAACTAAATAACCATATTTAATGTACATAATTGTGAGTATATATACATATATACATGTAATTAATGAAAATGAGGCAATGGATTTGACAGAAATCTGAGTGGAACCTGACAGAAGGGGCTAAAGGGAGGAGAAATGGGAAAAGGTTTCAATACAGTATACATATGTAAAAAACATAAATTAATAAAAGCAGATTTTTTTTAAGCATGCTTTATCTGGAATGATTTACACAGTTCAATCATAAACTCAATTAAGGATATATTTTAATGTTTGTCCCTTAGGGATTCTCATAACGAGGTCAGAAGAATCATTAATATTTGTTGCTTTTATAAGTCCAAAACCAATCATACAAATGTCAGCAACAAAGCTGCATGCTTGTGCTACATCACAGCGTTTGTGCTGGTGATCACCTATAGTCAAGAGGGAAGGAAAAGCAGGTGCCTTTGGAATGGAGGTTGGAAAACTATTGTACCTTTAACTCATCCCAGTCACTTGGTTTTGTGTTTTTCTATGCTCATTAAAGTAGAAACAAAATTACAAGAAATGAAATACAGGACTAACATTTTCTATCCATTTCTTAAGCTTTTATTTAAGCACAATGCATTCTCACTGATACTGTTTGAAAGATTCAAAAATTGCTACCTTTATGAATTGGGAAACAGGGATGGAGAGATAACTAACTTGGTTAAGAACACTTGCTGTTCTTTCAGAGGACTAAGATTCAGCTCCTAGTACCCACAACTAACGATTCATAATTCCAGTTTCAGAGAATCCAAAGCTAGTTTCTGACCTCCACTTATATCAGATACACCTATGGTATATATACCTGCAGGCAGGCAAAATACCCAAACATATTAAATAAATTATTTTTTTTAATTTTATGTACTCAAAGACACCCCAAACAAAGAAACACAAGGAAGAGAAAGTTGATTGACGGTTTACAGATTCAGAGGGTGATTCCATGACCATGGTGGTGGGGAGCATGGCAGCAGTCAGGCAGCCAGGGAGGTAAGACATTAGAGCAGTAATGGAGAGCTTACATCTTCAAACACATTGACCAGGCAAAGAGACACTAAAAATTGCATAGACCTGTTGAAATCTCAAAGCCCAGCCCCCAGTGACACACCTTCTTATCAATAAGACCACACCATTTAATCCTTCCCAGTTTCACCTACTGAGGACTGAGCATTCAAATATATGAGCTGAAGGGGTCAATTCTTATTCAAAACATTATAGCAGGCCATTTTTGTGTCAAAGATCTTTCTTTAACACCATAAAGTTATTTGTGCTCATTTTCAATTCTAACATCTCCTTTGTCACATTTATACATACATAAATGTTTCTTTTAACTTTGATTCATTTGTAGATTTTTAAAATTTTCTTTTGGTTATTTTATTTACATTTCAAATGTTATCTTCCTTCCTGGTTTTCTCTCTGCAAACCCTCTATCCCCTCCCCCTCCATCTTGCTTTGGTGAGGGTGCTCCTCCACCCACTTACTCCAACCTCACCTCCCTGGCATTCTGCTACACTGGGCCATCAATCCATCACAGAACCAAGGGCCTCCCCTTCCATTGATGCTAGATAAGTCAACCCTCTGCTACATATGCAGATGGAGACATAGGTCCCTCCATTTGTACTCTTTGGTTGGTGGTTTAGTCCCTGGGAGTTCTGGGGGGTCTGGTTGGTTGATATTGTTGTTCTTCCAATGGGGTTGTAAACCCCTTCAGCTCGTTCAGTCCTTCCCCTAACTCCTCCATTGTGGTCCCTGTGCTCAGTCCAATGGTTGGCTGCAAGCATTCACATCTGTTTTAATAAGGCTCTGGTAGAACCTCTCAGAAGACAGCTATATCAATGTCCTGTCAGCAAGCACTTCTTGGCATCAGGAATAGTATTTGGGTTTTGAGTCTGAATATGGGATGGATCTCCATGTGGGGCAGTCTCTGGATGGCCTTTCCTTCAGTCTCTGCTACTCTTTATCCCTGTATTTCCTTTAGACAGGAGCAATGCTGGGTTAATATTTTTGAGATGGGTTGGTGGCCCCATCCCTCACCTCAGGGGCATTCCTAACCTCTGTATATGGTAGAGACAATATACAGAAACATTTTTAAATGTTCCTTCCATCCTGATGGAAGTACTCTATTGTACTCTTATGTGACTTCTAGATGAACATAGCCAGGAGCACTAGAGCACTGGGTATTTTTCAGTTTGTAGTTGCTGCACTAGCTTATGTTCTCACCAGCAACAAGAAATGATTATCCTGCCCCGCGACATCCTTGTTAGCTTTTCTTGCATTACAGGAGTGCATACCCTGCCTAGTTAATATAGTCCTGGGGGTCAAACCCAGGACATCCTCCATGCTGAGCCAGCTTCCTTCCCACTGAGCTGCATATCCAGTCCTGAGTTTTTCATGGTGGCATTTATTGAAATAAATATTTTAATTTTAATACAACAAATTGAAGGGAGGATATCCAAGGATCACAATAACACCAGAAAATCCGTTTTTGTGAAAAACAAACAAAATCAAAGAAACTCCTAAGTTTTTATATAATAGAAATTTAATTAAACTCAGGATAAGGGAGAAAAAAGTCATTGGTTCAACACCACCAATGTAAATCCCAACAGCAGCATCCTGCAACCTGTTCTAAGTTAGTCTGTGTGCAAAGAGCTTTTACTCCTGTTTCTTCTGGAGCCTCGAGAAGGATGGGCTTCCCAATTCTTTCATGTCATATTCTTACCATCCAATGGATTTGTCTTAAGAATATTAATATCTCTACTACAATCTCAAGACATAAATTTATCACCATTGTCCAGACAAATTTCTGAAGCAAAGAAAGATTGGGAGATTTGGCCAAGTTCCACAAATTAACAGAAGATTAATTTAAAATCAGCACAATTGCATATCAAAGTATGAAGTGGTTTGTATTGTATGAAGTCAAATACATGTAATGAAATGCCAAGGGAAGTGTAAAGGACTTGCAAGAAGAAGATCTTCTAATGCCCTCACACAGATGCCCAAGCCAAAATTCCTACCAGACACAGAGCCAAGGCCAGTGGGAAGAGGAGAGGGATGGATGCTCTGTTACTGGTTATTGCAAAATCTACATAAGCAAGTTTGCTGAATAAATTCGTATTGTGTTACATCATTAATTTGTAAAAACATGAATCTGAGAATGTAGGACCTCAAGGTGTGTGTGTGTGTGTGTGTGTGCTCACGCACGCGCGCGTGCACATGTGCGCACGTGTGTGTAGCCTTATAACTTATCATGCAGCTGAGGGTGCTCCTTCAGCCTTCTCCTCTGAAGTGTTTGGATGGCAGGTGTGCCACAAGTACTCTTCTTTCTAGCCACCTCCACATAATTAGAGAACAAAGACCTATGGACACTCCAGTAACTACTGAATATTATTTTATGAAACCTAAAACGAGGAGGTCACATCCTTATCATTGCCTGTGCCACCATCTCATGCTACTCATGTTCTAGAGGCACATGAAATAGCCTGTGCTCTCAGTAAGCACATCCGACCCACTGTTCCTGCCAGGAGAAGCTTATTTCTCTGCACATTCTTGTACAGACGTTTCTACAGCAATTTGCCTTTCTCTGTAGATATCTAAGAGGTCACACTGAGAATAAAATTAAAAGTGTACAATAAAGGCTAAAAAATAAAAATAAAACGAGGAAAGCCTTAGTGTTTTCATGTCACAAAGAAGGAAACTGGGGAAAAGCTAATTGAGTCTGAAGATCATGTTCTCACCCTGGTGGCCACAGGGGGGCGCCAGCTACAACTTAAGAGCAACAGCTATCTTCCATGTCAAGTTCTTCCTGCCTATCATGATCATCTTTTGGAAAATATAAGGCCTTCCTGGGATGGGAAGAATATTAAAACTTAACATTTATAAAAATAGCCCAAGTACTGGAAATAATGTCTACTTTTGGATTGTGAAAAATAGTGGAAATTCATTAAATCCATAAATTTCAAGTTTGTTTTTAAAATAAGGATGTACTGTGTATGTTTGTGTGGGCATGTGGGAGTGTGTGTGTTTGTGTGTGTGTGTGTGCGTGTGTGTGTGTGTGAGAGAGACAGAGAGACAGAGACAGAGAGACAGAGACAGAAAGGAAGAGACAGAGAGACAGGGACAGACAGACAGAGAGTTTGTATGCATGTATATGTGGAGGTCAGAGGGACTCCTCAGTCTCATATGTCATCCACAGAAAGTCTCTCTATCTTTTTCTAAGGGTATCTCAAAGGCCTGCTGGAGGCTATGCTGGGAGCAAGATCCAGTGCCAAATCTGTCTCTGCTTCTCCAGCACTGGGAGTCAAGTGTGTGTACCATCAATCACCACCCACATAATTTTTGTGTGGTGCTAAGGATTGGATCCATTGAGTTAAAAGAAACAAACAAAGGACATTGAAAGATGCTCCTAACACCTAAATTGGTTATAAGAGACAACATTGGATGACTATCATACTCACGGAAAACCATAAAATTGTTCAGTAATAACAAATACACATACAGAGCTCTCCCTAATTCAAACACAAAGAGAGACAGAGAAAGTGGTCTGGCTAAACAATGGCTCTTTCTCTTCCCTCCAAATGTCCCTGATGTTTCAAACACTAGAGTATAGTCAACTCATTTGAGAAATATGATATCAGAGGTTTTAGGATCATTTTTTTGGAAAGTCTTGTTAATGACCTGATAATTAACTGAACTGTGGACTATAATTTAAACTATGCTGCTAAACTCTGGTGTGCCTTGTAAGCTTGTAAACTGTAGAGAACATGCTCTCTAGTTTCCTTTCAAATCCCCTTCTCTAGGTCATGTTGCCCCTTGGTCTCTAAGGGGTGTGAGAAGCAAGTAGCTTTGGATATTGAAAAATACTTGGTCTCTTAGACCATCAAGAGAAGAAAACATTTCCAGAACATACCATTGCTTATCCCATAATAAAAATCAGTCCACAAAGACATAGAGAAGTGAGAAGTCCATCTCTGTAGGGAAAGCTCAATTGGAAGCTCCAGCTGCCTGTCTCCATTTCTCTAGTAGATTTCTGGTGGATGTCTACAAAACTTCCTGTTGATAATGCTGTATTTGGTATCTTCATATGCTCTACTGATCAAGTTATTATAGTTATCTCTGATGAATACTGTCCCACACACATACAAGCATACACACATACCCACACACACACATACACACGCACACACACACACACACACACACACACACACACACACACAAGCACACACATTAAATACATGAAGTCAAATAAACTCAGGGGTCGGGCAGTTGGCCCAGGGGATAAGAGTACTTAGTGCTTTTGCAAAGAACTAGTTTTGTTCCCAGTGTCCATGTCAGGAGGCATGCAACTGTACGTAGCTCCAGTTTTAGGGGATTCAATGCCCTTTTCGGCCTCCACAGGTACTCGCATACACATAGAGAAATAAACATACAAAAATATATTTTTTTTACATATTGAGAAAATTATCCTTCCAATTTGACAATGCTCTGCTGTGCCTGCTGCTTCTCTCTGTGTGCTGCTGGCTATTTGTCCTTTTATATCTGCTTGTTACATGCTCAGTAACCTTACTCATTTCAACTTACTCAATAAACTCAAACTCAACAATGCCTACCAGTAACCATTCTCTGAACAATCAAGGCAAACCAAGAGAAAAGAAATTGTGACATAGAATGTTTAGTGCTTTTTCTACTTTATGCCCTGTGTCAGACAATATGATTAGTATAGTAGATCATGAAATAGTGACTTAAACATTGCTAGGACAGATAATAGGAAGAACATATAATATAGAAGAGTATGTTATTTATTTATTTATGTTGTTTTCTAAATCGTTTTTTAATTTATATATATGAGTACACTTTATCTGTCTTCAGAAATACCAGAAGAGATCAGTGGTTCCCATTACAGATGGTTGTGAACCACCATGTGGTTGCTGGGAATTGAACTCAGGATCTCTGGAAGAGCAGTCAGTGCTTTTAACCTCTGAGCCATATTTGCAGTCCATATGCTATTTATTTTAAAAACATAGGTGTATACACAGGCTGTTTCCTTGTGTGTGTGTGTGGGTGTGTGTGTGTTGGGATACATGTGTATGAATGCAGAGAGAGAAAAATTGTGACATAGATTGTTTCTTAATGTGGGAATCAAAAAAAAAAAAAATACAACAAATGCTGCCCTGTATACTACAAGTTATGGTAAGTGAATGTGAGAGAAAGCAGCCATTTTTACTCCCTTCATCTTGTCCTTTAGGAAAACCAATCTCTTTTTTCAAGACTGAGGTGATACAGGAAGGCCTCTCCCATTCCCTTTTGCTGATAGCAGCACTGATTTATAGCTTTCACCTGGAGGTTTCCAAGCTTAAGGTCCACATGATACCACACCTAGCAGAAAGACGAGGGAAGAAATGGGAAAGCAGACACAGTGTAACAGTGGGAGTTGGGACATGAGAAACTACATTCCTACATGAAACATAGCCAATGTGTATAATCATTCCAAGAGTAGGAAAGACACAGTCAGATCCTCCGAGGATAAGCCTCAAGTTCATACCCACCAGAGCTTGCCAACATAGAAAGTTTACATTGCTGGCAGGTTCTCTGTGGATTGTACTTGCTGGTGATTGAATTTGTGCTGCCAGAAATTCTGGATGGGAGATCCAAAGTCTCAAAACCTTTTATAAAATGTACTCCACGGGATAAACACTTGCATCCCATTCATAAAGAGTAACACGGGAGACAAGCAAGAATGAGTGAATGAAGAGGGAATAGAAGACATTTTCTCCAGGTTCTCAATTGAACAGCACTACATGGACCAGAGGAAAGCTTGGGACAATGCGTGGTTTATTACCAGAGGAAATAGCACACCCCAAGACCACACTCCACAACCAGCTCTTAGGCAAGCATATGAACAGGAAACCCAAACAGCACCATCAAAACAGCTTAAGACTCTTTAAATTAATGTAAGTACTGAAAATGGTACAGAGTCAGACTTTGATTCCCGAAACACAAACACAGTTGTCAGAGATGATAGTGAAACTCATGTAGCTTCAGCTGACAGTATATAAGAAAACACACACACACACACACACACACACATTCACACACTCACACACATTCACACACACACACACACACACATACTCACACATACACATACTCACACACACACACATTCACACACTCACACACACACTCACACACACAGACTCACACTCACACACACTCACACAGACACACACACACACACACACACACACACATATACACCTTTTATCACTTGATCTTGTTTTGTTTTCTCTCTAAGTCTTTAAGATATACTCTGGTTAGTTTTGTGGTTTTAGTTTTGTTATTTTAAGTTTACTCGCATATTTTGTATACACATACACCTTTAACATCATCGAAACAGCTCATCAGGTAAAACCACAAAGCACTTGTGTTTCTTGGACGCCTCCCCCATATGTATATTGTGGCATATAAACCCTGCACTCACACATAGTAGTAATAACAATAATGAAATAAATACTAAGAAAGCTACACAGAGCTAGGATTTAGGTTTTCAGGGTGATTCAGACATGGTACTTTTACTAGGTATCACAAACTATAAAATGATGTCACATCCCTGAAATTCAACCTGTCCTGTATGGGAAATGGCACAGCTAGAGTTAACGAGCTCTCAGCCTGAGGAGATGTTTGAAATTGAAGGCAGCCAATGGTGACTCAGCACTGTGGCCAGCACACAATGACTACTGGATCAACAGCAGCTGCTGTTATGATTATGGAGAAATATTAATGTGTACACAGATTTAGAGCTCAAAATGAGAGCATTCACTTCATTCAATATGCATTTTAGAGGACTTTTGTGGTGCTTATGAAAAGGAATAAAATTAACTTCTTTGCCTTGTGAGAGCATAATGTAAAATACCCAGAATACTTCCTAGCAGGCGAATGCCTTTCTTCTCAGAGACTACATGACAACTTTCCTCATGTTTAGAGGAGAAAGGAAACATATTATACTGTTAAACATGGAATGCTGGGAGTCTGTATGTCCAGAACAGGTAATCAGAACATCACCATTATGATAATTAAAAATGAGGACAGGATTTTGGTGGAAAGGGGGAAAGTCATGAGGATCTGAGTTCAAATCTCCAGCATCCCTATTAAAGACCAGGCACAGAGACTGGAGAGACTGCTCAGAAGTGGAGAGCACTTGTTGCTCTTGCAAACGACCAGACTTCCTTACAATCATTCATATGACGGCTTACAACCATCCCATTCTATGAAATCTAAAACATTATTTCTATGACATCTGAGGACACCAGGTATACACCTGGTTCACATACATATGTGTAGGCAAAATGATAACTCAGCAAGATAAATAAATTGAGAAAAACAAAGCATCCATATCTGCCTATGTGCCTACAACCCAATTGTTATGTGTGGCAGAGGTAGAGGCATCTCTGGGCCTTCCTGCCATCCAAGCTTCATGTTTCCTGAGTCTCTGTATCGAACAAATAAGGTGAAGCATGATAAAGACATCTGATGTCCTCCTTGGACCTCAAACATACACAAACATACACCATTCACTCATGCACGTGTGCAAACACTACACACACACACACACACACACACACACTACACACACACCATAGAATGTCAGAGCACTGCAAACTAACTTAATACACAAAGAAACTGATAGGAAAATTTAAAAGCATCCTGTTAAATTATCAAACTCTAACTTATCAAATCTAGGCCTAGAGTTTGTGTCCTATGCTCAGAGTTCATAGAACTCTGTGCCATTTTTCATTCAGAAGAAAATAGTCAAGGTCCATTCTGTGACTAGAGGCAGCAAGAAGTTTAATCTAAGTCTACAAGATCAGAAAGAACACTTTCAGCACTCCCTTCCACAAAGGGGATGGAAGGATCCACAGCTCATGTTAGGCAATAGACTCTAATTACTAATCTGCAAAGTGTGATTCTGTTCATGGATATCAAAAGATTATTATTGTCACAACATCAGTAGAGCAGGCAGCAAAGAAATCTATATGAGCCTCTTAGAGCAGGTGCCTACATCCACATAGATACCTGCAAGACTCAGGAAATGTGCTGTCTTTGTGTAGCATTTGCCAGCACTTTAAAGCTTTAAGGGAGAATGATGGGGGAAAAAAATACTTATCTTTTCTGTATCTAGCTCTAATCAAAGTTAGAATGCATGTGTGGAGTCCAATTTAACTATTAATTTGGTGCCCCAAACTAAAGTATTTCAGAAGACAGAAGCAAATCAAATCTTTCTCAATCTTGGAGTTTTAATAAAATCCTTCCACGTGTGATTACTTTTTAATTAAACCCAATATCCAATAAAATGTAAATACTTTCAAGTAATATAGAATCTAAAGAATGTGCATTCTTTCTAAGAACTTACTAGAACATGTTCTAATAGAAAGTAAAGTCCTCGAAGGATGGCTCAGTTCTTGCTCCCCTTGCAGACTGCCCAAGTTTAGTTCATAACCTCCATATTGAGCAGGGAATCCAACACCCTCTTCTGACCTCCACAAGCAATTCCACTTAGGTGTGTGCACATATACATAAAAATAAGTCTTACAAAGGAAACTTTAAAAAAAACAAAAATAATAGAATATTCACTTCTACACAAATGTATTCGCAAATGAAAGGAAGCCAGGGAAATTGAGCCAATTATATATTTTATAAAGGAATATACATTAAAATTTTCAATAATAAAAACATGATATGAAGAAACATGAATAAATCTCCTGAAGTGGTCTGTGTGTGATGTATGTGTGTGTTGAAATAGCACACCAAATTTTATTAATATAGACAAGAGCATACTGACAAAAAGAAAATAAAAAGTTAATAGAATGTGGATATTTGTAGCAGAAATACTACCCACAAATAAAAATATAAAATGCCTAAAACAACTATGATCTAACTTTAAAACACACAGCATCTACTGATTAAAGGAACTGGGTTATTGGTGTTTTGCATCACAGAGAAACATCAAATATGTCCTATTAAAGGTATCAAGCACTGATATTAACATATTATGTCATATTTGCTTATATGACAATCTGGAAAGCAAAATCCATTTGAAACAAAAAAACAGCACTGTCTACTAAGAACTTTGAATTAAGCAGAGAGTAAGAAAAAGACAAAGAGGGATTTAGGACCTGCCCCACGTATTCATTATAGTGGGCATTACATTGCTGTATACAAGTACTCATTGCTGTATACAAGTACTCATGACAGTTCACTAAAATGGATGGTTATGTGTAGTATCTCCAAACATTTTCCACAAGGACAAAAGGAAATTGAATTGTCTGTATTCCAGCTGAGGTGTTCAGCTTCTTCCTATACTTCAACATAAATATTTCTAAATGATTTCATGTATTTAGAAAATCAACTTCACATTGGTTATTTTACTGTTAAATACATTAATCTGCACTGAGAGGAACACACACTGTTGTTTTTTTTAATTTTTATTAAATACGTAATGCCTTAGGGCTGGAGAGGTAGTGCAACAGTTATAAGTGTGAACTACTCTTCCAAGTGATCCTAATTAAGTTCCCAGTACCGGAACTAAACAGTTCACAGTCAACTTTAACTCCAGTGTTAAGGAATCCAAATTCTTGTTCTGGTATCTGTGCATACCTGAGCTCAAGTGCACATAAGCACTACACACACACACACACACACACACACACACACACACACACACACACATAAATACTTAAAGAGCACTTTAAATTTCTATTCCTGATATGTCTACATAATATAATCAGTATGGGTTTAATAATTTATAATGAGATGAAAGAAGTAATTGCACACTTCATAAATGGCACTAAACAAGAATATAAAATTAGATACTAGGTAGATTAGTCTCATTTTTTCTCTATTCATAATAAGAAAATACTAAATGTTACTTTGTCTAGCAAATAATTCATCCTAGTAATAGGACAATTTACATGGTTTCTACCCTCATATGTATATGAAACATATATTTATGTCTGTAGTCAAAACTTATGTGCCTTGGTTTGGAGATTCTTGTTTTGTCTTACCAAATACACTGTGAAGAGTGTTAACTACTACAATTCAATATACAAAGGTAACTCAATTAACAAGTAAAATCGGAGGTCTAGAAAGGTAAATTGAAAGAAGTGATTTTGCTCTGAAATCAATTTACCCCTTCCAGATAATTTAATTAAATTGTGGCTCTTCTAACAGCTACTGGAGCTACTGACTTGATACAACTGTTATTAGTCAAAATGAGCATTTTAATAAACTCCAGCACAGATAGAACTCAGTAGAGTGTCATTTCTAAATTATTAAGCATTTTGTACCTGAGAATGAGATTGCTTGCCACAGTACTATATGAGAGTTCAGGACTTTGTTCACAGTTGTTCTATTTGCTCAGGTTGGCAATCAACCATACACTCTGAAACATTAGTTTCAAAAATATGAGTCCACTGTGCCTCAAGAAAATTGCAAGGAAATATAAACACTTTCATAGAATCAGCTCATAATATCTTCATCTTTCAGAGTTGTGATTATCCCCAGAGAAAAGCTTCACTTTTGCATTCTTTCACAAAGCCACACATTTATTTTCAGAGGGAGTTCACAGTTATAAACATAAATGTTTCAATTTGCACGTATACATGATTAATATCCGTGTAGTTGTTAACATCACAAAATCAACAAGCACCTGGGAGACAAACCTACAGACATGCTTGTGATGTTAGTGTTCTGATAGTATTCATTTAGATGGGAAGATGCACATACCTACCTTGAGTGGTACCCTTCCCTGGTTGGGATCCTGGATTGCTTCAAAGGAGAAAGAGGACTAAGAAGGAGCATGCCTTCATAGCTCTCAATTTCCACAAATGGAAGTAACATTATTAGCGGCCTCAAGCTCTTGTGGTCTTGCCTCCCTAACCAAGATGAACTATAGCTGTCAGTTTTGAGCCAAATTAAACCTTTTCACCTTTAAGCAGCTTTTTGTCATAGTGTCTTATCACAGCAACAGGAAAAGAAACAATGGCAGTCAATATCCCATTCATTGGATCATCTGTTTAAGGATGTTGCTTGGGCTTCTTGGTTCTTGGTCCTTGTAATATGGTCTAATACCTGACAAATGCTCAGCTAATGTTTATTGCATGCAACATGTGTATGCATACTGCTTTAATATTAAGATAAACAGTTCCATATAATCATCTTAAATGATTCCTTGGTATCCCAAAATACTGATACTGTTTGTCAATACCATGCATTTTGTCTTGGTTCTAACCCAGTTAGATCTTGTTTCTAACTTCCATGACTGGTGTTGGCATAGCAATATTCAGGACCATCTCTGTGCATATGAGAAATCATTTGCATAGAAGTCGTAAGCTGGTGCCTACTAATTTCCCCCCCCCATTCAGTCTGATCTCAGTAGTAATTCATTTTTCAGAGTGCCCTAAAAGCTTCAAGCATGTTTTTGTTGGTGTTAAGAATGTTTACCAGCTCTTTTTTGTTGTTGTTGTTTTTCATAATTTTTAGCATAGTTTTCTCTCTATTTTCAGAAGTACTCATCCAATGCCACCCAATCAACATTTATTAAACATCTTGCTCATTTTGTTTTCTTGAAAAGCTTTTATACATGCTATCTAATATTCTGTTTCTTTGGTACATATGCTTTGTGGTATATGCCAAGTTTATTTCTAGGCAGTTTCTTGAATTCAAAATTTAAATTACTTCTCCAAGTCTCTGTAAGGAAAAAAAGTCAAGAGAGCGTTAACTCAGAGTCCTCAGCTCTCGCAAATACTGAATACTATTACACAGTTAAGTATTCCTATCCTCTCCCTACCCCTCCCCTCTGGTCCTCCTGCTTTCCCCTTAATTTTCTAGACTTAAGAGAACACATTTAAATATCCAGGCTCTGATTGAGTTTTGTTTTATGGCCCAAGTAGATACAATCAAGCAGCACATACATATACATCTGATCTGCTATGCTGAAAAATCGTATAATAATTAGTGAGTATGTTAATAAAGCATAGTGACAGGGTGACCTAAAAAATTCAAATAAACTCTGTTAAGTTTAAAATTGTAAGCAAAAGTTAAACTTTCTGGAGGGAAAAATCTTAGTTAACTTGGCTTTCCCCATAGCCTTCCTATAGCCTTCACATGCTCTCTCTCTCTCTCTCTCTCTCTCTCTCTCTCTCTCTCTCTGTCTGTCTGTCTTTCTCTGTCTCTCTCTGTCTCTCTCTGTCTCTCTGACTCTCTCTGTCTCTCTGACTTTCTCTGTCTCTGTCTCTCTCTTCCCCCACAACACACACACACACACACACACACACACACTGATCTATTTTGAGTATTAGTGATAATTCAGCAGCTTTTGTGCTTGCAGAATCTTCCCCAGGCAACATCCATCCCTTAAGACATTGAAAGATTATTGGCAGATATATGGCATCTATTTGCATGAGTCAAAATGCATTTACAATTACGACTTATAAATGTTCATTAAACTGATTACCCATGCTAGACTTTTGCCTTTGAGTATGCTACTCAGAATCACCCAGGCAACTGATTTTTATTAGTTTCTTCAGGGGAAAAATGTCCTTGGAATCACAGAGGATATAATAAAAAAGTGCCCTAAATTTGCATTGGAAGAGCTAGGTGCTAAAGTGCGTGTCTCAGGGCCAACTAATTAAATGTGGACTTTATTTTGATTTCTTCAGTTGGTTATGAAATGGAGATGGATTAAACCGCCTTCACATAGTTTCTACCCTACTCATTGAGATCATGACTCTAAAGCAGAAATTACAGCCTATGAGTCTCAGATCAACTGAAGCAGGCAGGGCTCCATTTGGCTGGTGAACACAGACCATTTACTTTGTTTCTTCTGTGTTTCAGTGCTTGGGTACTAATGCATTACTGAATCTTTTCTAGGTTCCTTGTATTCATTCATATCCATTATCTATTTAGACTTCTTGAGGGTCTTCACCCTCACAGACTAACATGCACAGTAATCTATATGACAGTTAAATATTTGCTTTCATTCTTTATTTTGTGTGTGTGTGTGTGTGTGTGTGTGTGTGTGTGTGTGTGTGTGTGTGTGGTGTATGAAGGTCAGAGGACAACTTTAATATGTGTCCTCACACTCTTCCATGTTTAGAATTATGTCTGTGGCTCATTGAATTGTATGCCAGGCTTGTTAACCCATAAGCTTCTGGGGTTTTCTTATGTCCATGTTCAGTTTCACCACATGAACACTGGGACTTCAAGTCCTGCTTAAGGGCTTCAGGCTTTTGTGGTAGAGATTTTACCAGTAACGATAAATTATCTCCCCAGGCCCTGAATTTGCTTTCTGGTGCATGCCAAAACATATACTATCTAGAAAGTCATTGGATTACCTCTTCTTTCAGCTGAGACAGGACTGCTGAAGAAATTGTCCAAAGCCCAGACTGAAAATAACATTGCTTAGTCACACTTAGCATTTATAACACATTTGTCAGCCTCAAACAAACAGTTAGAAATGAACATTTAGTTCAGGCAATCTTTTGTTGCCTAGATCTGACTTTAGAAGCAGAGATAAACAAAAGTGTGCAATACATGCGGGCCTGATAGTGTTGTTTATAGAAATTTATGTCATGCCCTTTTTTTATTTTACCATCTGAAAATGTCTAAACCATCCTTAGTTCACATTTACAAACACACTGGCTCTGTGAGTCATGCTTTGCTGATCCCTTCTTGAATGCATTAGAGTATAGTCTTACAGGGATCCACATTAGCATATGCTAATTTATATTAACATATGCTGATTTGGATGCATGAAGTGAGCCAGGTAGTGACTACAGGATGCTAAGGAGAGTATCCCCATTTAAAGATGAATCTGTTTTAGCCAATAAATTCACACATGCATGTGAGCCTGGGGTTGCTAGATTACTAATATTTTAAGAAAATATAAAAATATCTATTTTCTCAGAAAAGAGCCTCACTATGTAATGCTGTTAACAAACTGGCAACTGCAACAACCACAAAATGTAACACCTGGAAGAAGAAACCCACACACTGAACACATTGAAATATATATTCAGTATATATTGCACTTGGGCAACTCAGTTTAGAACATGTTATCACTAGGTTTGTTTTGAGACCAAAATTAATTGAGTTTATTTGTGGTTCTCTACTTTATAAACTATAAAATATTTTAGTTAAATATAAATAAATAGGATATGACTACATTATTTATAAGTACATATAAAATGCACATGTGAATGTATGAATATGATAATTACAAATAAGTCGTATGAACTACAAAGTATACTTAGTACCTAGTTGAGGACTGCACTATAGATCCTTTTTGAATCTCTCAAGAATAAGCACATGCGTTGGTCTTATTCTTGACATCAGTTAGATAAACTCAAAGTTTAGGCAGAAATAATAGTTTCCCAAGCTCATTTGTGTAAGTGACATACAGCTTCCTTGTGCAGGATATTATATGTCTGCATTACGTATATTCATTTCTAAACAAACAGCTCTGTGGTACCAACCTTACTGAACTTATTTCTCCTTGGAAATTATTAAACTTAAGGTTTCCTCTGCAAGATCAAATGAAAAAGCTCTCTAAAGGTCACTAATTGGAAATACACTGCGTCATTTTTATTTTGCATTTCCCACACATCATAAAAGTCATCATTGGTGATGCTAATGGCCATGCTTTTGACAGCTCCACATAGAAACCGTGATGGACCAAACAAAGAAAGGAATGTAGAATAATGTTTCAAAGCTTGGATTAGTGTTAGAGAGCCTGGCTTAGTATAAAGCTCTTCCTTCCTGGCCAAGGACAACTGGCATTAAATCTCCCTGGGCAACAGGGTCCTTGTCTTGTCTTCAAATAGGGACTTCAGTTTTGATGGGGTGGAACTCAAATGAAGTTGAAAGGTGCTTGAGAAGATCATAGAGAGGACTCAGAAATACCAGTTGTTGTTATGGAAACAATCACTCTCATTATCAAGTATCACACTTTAGTATGGAAAGGTAACTAACTGGCTCCAACATTTCTATTTACTGATAGCTTGGAGTGAAAATGCCAGCCATTCCTACTTCCCATGAGGAATCATGTGAGGGGAGAGGAGAGGTGAATATGTGCCATAGCATGTGTGTGGTGCTCAGAACATCACCAGTGCCAGTCTTTGTTTCCTTTTTTGCTTGAGATGAGATCTCTGTTTACCAGTGTGTAGTCTCTCCTTTGCTGCTTGGAATGGCAGACTAGTTGCCCTGAAATTCTGTCTCTACACCATATCTTCCTGTAGCAGCACTGAGATTACAGACATGAGCAGGCTACTACCACGTGAGTCTCCCTATCAATGGGTTCTGGGGATTTGAGGTGAGTCCTTACGTTTGTGTAACAGTGGTTTTACCCTACTGAGCTATCTTCCTAGCCAAACTTTTATTGTTATTAATATAAGAGGTATTCAATAAATCATCATTGAACAACAACAACAAAAAAAACAAGGCAAATGTGTTTGAGTTTTTCTTCAGATTTATTCTCCTGTTATTCACAGTTGATAATTCCTGCAGTTGTTTTACTTATTTAATTACTGTTTCCCAACATACAATTCATAATTTAGGATAAGATTTCAAGCTACAGAAAGATCATTGTGTTAAGTACTATATGTGATGATCTGGAGGATAACTTTTAATTAGCTTTGTGTGTGTGTGTGTGTGTGTGTGTGTGTAGAGAGAGAGAGTAGAAATTTGAGTGCAAGTGTATGATCATGCATGTGGAGGATCCAGGTGTTCTTGAATTCTCTAACTTTTTTTGAGAAAGGATTTCCCACTTAACTTGGTGCTAGAATGACTACCCAACAAACACCATAGATCCTCCTGTTTCTGCCTCTCAAGTATTGGAGTTATAGTCATGTGCCACTGGATATCCATGGTTTTAAGGTGAGTGCTTGAGATCCAAAATCAGGTCCTAATGTTTATGTTAGGATTTACTCCTGAACCCCTAAATCACATTTTAAATTGAACATACTTGAAATTCACCATGAAACAGCTTCTTGTCTGCAGAAAAATAGGCTGAGAGAGACTCAATTTAAGAATGGAGTTATAGAGTAATGTCCTTTAATTAAAGTAAACAAAATATGGAAAAATACCTACAATCAATACTGAAAATCTGTAATCATGTGATTATGAACCTCAAAACATGAAGTAAATAAAGAAATATGTTTCCACCATGAATGGAAAGTGGGAAAATAAATATAACATTTTTTCCCATAGGGTTCAGTTTAGATACCAAATTTTCTTCCCTTTAAACCTGTGGATATAGAGAAATCTAGCAAGGACTACATTGTACCTACTTTGGAAGGAAGAGTTTTCAGAGAAAGGAATAAGATGGCTCAGTGCTTGTTATGCAAGCTTGGTGACATGAGTTCAATACTTGGGACGCTTAAAAAGGGTTGAGAGCCGGGCAGTGGTGGTGCACGCCTTTAATCCCAGTACTTCAGAGGCAGAGGCAGGTGTATCTCTGAGTTCAAGGCCAGCCTGGTCTAGAGAGTGAGTTCGAGGACAACCAGGGTTACACTGAGAAACCCTGTCTTGAAAAACAAAAACAAAAACAAAAACAAAAACAAAAACAAAAACAAAAAAATAGCAAAAAAAAAAAAAAAACGGGTTGAGAAAGTGAGCTCTTAAGTTGTCTACTATCCTTCACTTTCATGCCATGCCATACAAAATCACACACACACACACACACACACACACACACACAAAATATAAGCAATTTATAGATTGTTTTCATCTTTTTAAAAATATTTCTTCAAATAAAACCTCGTTTACTCCTATTGATATCAACAAAATATAAAATAATTGTTTTATTTACTTAGATAAATATATTTTATCTATGAACACTGAGTCTATTGAGTAGGAAGCACTCCACAAAATTTGGTGGGAAGCTGTAGTGAGTACTAAGATTTATGCTACTGAAGCAAATAGGTTAACTATGACATCCCTTGAAATATATGATAATGACCCTTCTTGCTAAAAACACATAATAAAAGCTATCATGTATTTAGTACTTTAGTAAGTGATACATTTAATAAGTTCAAATTTTAGTCCAAAATCTAATAATCATAAAACTGATTTTCAGAAATCCCATAGTCTGGAATCAGACATTAGACACAGGAAATTGGCTAAGAGTTTTTTTGCCTGTTGTTAAGATAAAATCCTCAGAAAAGAGTAAGGAAGAAAGGGCTTATTCTGGCCTTCAGTCCAAGTTATCATTCCTTCTCCTGGGGAAACTGAGGCAGCAGAAGCTTATAGAATATAGTATTATCACATCCATAAGCAAGAGACAGAGAGCAATGTGTGTGCATTTCTATTCACCTTTTCTACTTACAGTCCTGAGTGTAACTAGTGAATGTGAGTGTATCTTCCCACTTAATTAAAGCAATCACAATAATCTCCTACCAGCATGTCCACACACCCACCTTCCGGTCCAGTTCTTGAGAAGTTGTAAAACTAATACCTAGCATCACAAAAATCACCA